>NC_053025.1:4777498-4874145 GCF_003073215.2 Triticum urartu
TGAGCTCGATCTGCTCACCCTGAAGCTGGAATACCTTCCTGCCTTCATGGTAACTGCTGCCGAATGCGGCCCGCGAGATGACATCCCCTGTCAGATTCTTCATATCAGGCCAGACATCTACCTCGCATGGCGCATCACCGGCGGCTAGAACCTCCCATCTCTGCACCAACTCCGTGCAACATGCGGCGAAAGCCGGCAACATGCGCTGAAAATGGAACGGAGATTTTTGTTACGGCCTGAACTTGTTGTCAATGACAGAACACAAGTATTATAACCTTGAGCTTCTCGAGATGGAAGGCAGGGGTGATGATCTTCCGGTGCTTAACCCATTTTTCACCCTCATGGCTACCCACACCGTGGTGCAGCATCCTTTGAAGTCGGCCCAGGTTGAGCTTCTCAAGGTGACCCAACTTGTTGGACAGAACTTCACGCACCAGTTCAGGCTCGGTGATGGTCACTCTAGGCACCGGTCCAAACCAAGTGATCGACATTTTACCTGTTAATTTTGTTAGACAAATACATCGAAGCTTGTTACTAGAAGTTTACGTGGATACACGTTTCCAATTTCATTTTCTGTTATAGTCTCTTTAGGTGTAAGACATTTTCTGTTCATTTAGGTGGACTATTTGTCAAGTGGGGACTATTGTCAATCCGTTTGTTGCGTGTGGGAGACTACTAGTGTGAGATGCCATGCCACCAAATTAAGATGTTGGTAGATCAACACTGGATTTCATACCCAAAAACAATTTATTTATTTTAGAGAAAAGACATTTTAGCCAACTTTAAATTAATAATCGCATTTCCGGCATGCATTATAGAGCCATTAAAGCCAAACATAACGAAAACTAAATCCTTCTATGGACACATTTGGTTGTTTTCAGGTGAAGTACGATGTGGCGAAGGTAAACTAATAATGCGGCTAAAAAGAAACATTACGATCAAGAAAAAAGAAAGCAATGAAAAGTACACGCACCGTGCTCCTTAATGGTCTGGTGAAACAGCGGCATCGCCCGCGGCACGACGTCATGGCTGCCCAGTGGCATGGTCTGGGACCTGGCTTCCTTATGGAGACGCTCCATAAACGGTGCGTCGCCAGCGACAGAGTGGTATGCCCTGCCCCGAAGGCCCTGCGCCCGCAGCTCCCGCTCCAGGTGCCGGGGCCTCCACCACGCCCACTCCAGCGCCCTCACGGCGCACCACACCAGAACCGCGCCAGCCACTGCGTAAACATACACCCAGCGCTGGTGCTCCCATGGAAAAGAGTCTTCTATCACGCTCGTCGCCATGCTTTCACCTTCCTTATTTTGTGGGGAACAGCTAGCCCAAGGGATATGGGAATGATGTTTTTCCTTTGCTGAGTTGATCAAGTGGGTGTACGAGTGGTGGCTGCTATATACAAGTACTATGTTTGTTCTACTACTCCCTCTGATCCATATTCGTTATCTTAGATATGTCTAGATACGAATCTATCTGATCAGAGAGAGTAGATTGCAAAAATGTCTTACATTGTAGACAGAGGTAAGTATAATCTACTCGGGTGCTCACGTTAGAAACCAAAACCGGACATCAAGGAAAGTGTCTGTACGATCACGTGAATTACACGTGCAACCCTATCGGTTATCGTGTGTGCAGCTTTGTAGCTTTGTCTTTTGGCCCGTCGCATTTGCTGGGAGGACACGAATGCATGGGAGTACGCGCTTGGCCAACAGCCGAGCACAGAGGCACATCACATATGATGGATAGTTTTTTGTGTTTTGTTTTGTTGAATTCCCGCTGTACGTGTTCCCTTTTCATAGATTCCTTAAGCACATGGTCAACAAATAGAGGCGTTGGGGACTACTCCTATTAGATAGAGGCACATTTTCGCACCGTTGGTACCGCGTACACGTCAACAATGGCGCCCGTGGAGACGGAGAAATCCATTACTCTTCCACGAACACACATTGTTCTCGTCCCGCTCATGGGGCAGGGCCACACCACCCCCATGGCCGACCTTGCGTGCCTCATTGCGGGACGCGGCGTGCGAGTGAGCCTCGTCACCACGCCCGTCAACGCTGCGCGCCTGCGGGGACTAGCCGACAGGGCGCGGAGCGCCATGTTGCCGCTGGAAATTGTCGAGCTCCCATTCCCGCCGGCCGACGACGGGCTGCCCCGGGGCAGCAGCGACAATAGCGACAATGTCCTCCAATTGTTCCTGTCCCTCTATAGGCTAGCCGGGCCACTCGAGGCGTACGTGCGCTCGCTGCCCTGGCGCCCCAGCTGCATCATCTCCGACTCCTGCAACCCGTGGACGGTCGGCGTCGCCAGGAGCGTTGGGGTCCCTCGGCTCACCTTCACCGGCCCTTCCTGCTTCTACTCGCTCTGCGACTTCAACGTCGTAAAGCACGGGCTTCTTCACAGCGGCAACGTCGTGCCGGGCATGCCGGTGCGAGTGGAGTTGAGCAAGGACACATGGGCCGCTGCCTTCTTAACTTGCATGCCTGCGTGGGGGAAGTTCGTGGAGGAGGTGAGGGAGGGCATCCGCACGGCCGACGGTGCCGTGGTGAACACGTTCCGGGGCCTTGAGGAACAGTTCGTCGCATGCTACGAGGCAGCGTTGGGCAAGCCGGTGTGGGCGCTCGGGCCCTTCTTCCTCAATAGCCGGGACGAGGAGGCACGCACCATAGACCAGAGCACGGTCATCGCTTGGCTGGACATGATGGACCAAAGCACGGTCGTCTATGTCTGTTTCGGCAGCCTCGCGCAGATGCTTCCCAAGCAGCTGTACGAGATCGGACACGGCCTCGGGGACTCTGGGAAGCCATTCCTTTGGGTGGTGAAGGAGTCCGAGACGGTTTTGCCAGAAGCAAAAGAGTGGCTCCAAGCCCTCGAGATGCGCACGGCAGGGCATGGGCTCATAGTGCATGGCTGGGCGCCTCAGGTCGCCATCCTGTCACACCGCGCCGTAGGTGGCTTCATGACCCACTGCGGGTGGAACTCGCTGCTGGAGTCCGTCGCGCAAGGCGTGCCTGTCGTGACGTGGCCTCACTTCGGTGACCAGTTCCTCAATGAGCGGCTTGCGGTGGACGTACTTGGCGTCGGCGTGCCAGTTAGGCCGTTCGATGGCGAAAAGGCCGTGGACCTTGTAGTGCGGGGGCACATTGCGCGAGCAGTGTCGGAGCTGATGGGCGATGGGGCAGTGGCAGAGGAGAGGAGGAGAAAGTGCAAGGAGTACCGGGAGAGAGCTCACGGAGCCATGGCGAAAGGAGGCTCGTCGCATGGAAACCTGACACTGCTATTACGCAGCTTCATGCGGAGTGGCAGCAAGGAACAGGTTAATTCCGTTTGCTCTGCTAGGTGAAGTGTGAATCGTGCTCAAGAATATCCCTAGTATCAATGCTCAAGAATATCCCTACCACTTGGTTATTTTGCCCCCTTTACCCCCTTCACCTCATTCTCGCCACTCTTTATTTTCTGCTGTCGTTACAAATGTAGTTGATATACTTGCTAGTGTTGTATTCATGTTTGGTAGCATGTACCATGTCTGTGTCTATGGTCTCTCTTCGGTAACCATCGTCTAGGGAACTTACGGTCACTGGCGGGCAATCGTTGGGAGGAATGGCTCCATCTCGTTAGGAGACTGATGGAGGTTCAGCTTTCCCCACAACCCGATGAATTATGCTGGCAGCTTACTAGGTCTGGAGTATTCACAGTTAAATCAATGTATATTGATGTCATTAACTCCAGCCTCATTCCTACCTCTAAGCATGTCTGGGCTGTCAAAGTTCCCTTGAAAATAAAAGTGTTTATGTGGTTTGTTCATAAACAAGTTATATTAACCAAGGACAACCTGACCAAGCGTAATTGGACATGATCTACTAGGTGTAGTTTCTGTGATAGGGATGAAACGATTAAGCACCTTTTTCTTGATTGCCCGCTAGCCAAAGTTCTTTGGCAGACAGTCCACATTGCATTCAATATTACGCCACCTCCTTCCATTAACGCGTTATTCGGGGTGTGGCTTAATTGGATTGAGCCCGACCTAGCGAGACAAATTCGTGTCGGAGAGTGCGCGTTGCTGTGGTCTATCTGGAATTGCAGAAATGATTTGGTTTTTAACAGAATATTATGCATACATTTTTTGCAGGCACTACTAGGAAAAGGCCTACTAATGGCGCACTGGTTTTGCCTACTAATGGCGCATTACCAGTGCGCCATTAGTAACACGCCACTAGTATATCTTACTAATGGCGCACCACAGGTGCGCCATTAGTATCTGATATACTAATGACGCACCAACTAGTGCGCCATTAGTATGTAACAGCATGCGCCATTAGTGTGCCTCTCGGGGGGCCATACGTAAGCATGGCTTTGTCATACTAATGGCGCATTCTCTGTTGATGCGCCATTAGTATCCTTTGGCATACTAATAGCGCACCTGGTGGTGATGCGCCATTAGTATGAATATTTGGTTTTTTTCCTTTTCTGATTTTTGCGCAGGTTACAAAATATATTATTAGACAGAATATAAAATATATTATTAGACAGAATATAGACAGCAGCACACAGCAACATCAGATTCATCGAATACAATAGAAGATTAGTCTCCGAATACAATTCATCATATTAGTCTCCGAATTCAAAAGAACGAACAAAGATAAAACATTATAAGTCTCAAGACCGCGAGTATCGAGTTTGTCTTCACATTACAAGTCGATATCGATCATCTAAACTACCATCACATAGAAGAGAGCTGTGGTCATCACGATGAGCATCATCGCGATCAATCTGGTCTTCATCCGGTTCCTCCAACGCTCCCTCCTCTCTCCCGCTAGATAGCGGGCGTATCTAGATTCGGCATCCGCCCTAGTGGTGTACCCTTTGTAACTATTACCGCTGAAACGGTGAACCTGTCTCCGACACTCCTCCCAGTCGTCGTAGACTTCGGGAACCTTACCCTTGTACACGACATACGACGGCATCTCTATGCACAAGCCAAACAACAGACAATACATAAGCAATATGTAAGTATGCAACAAAAGGACCGGAAGAGAAAAGTAAGACATTAATAGCACGATTCATGGTCCTACTAATAAATAGCATCAATTACATCTAAGTTGAACGACTGTCCAAACCAAAGAGACATACGAATTCATTAAAGTATAATTACAACATGAGCCAATCAATGTTTCAGAACTACACATCACTACTTTCGACTCGACTCATCGGACAGGAACGTGGATGAAGCCGCCGTCTGTCGTGATGGTCATGAAATCGCGGTCGTTGTCACCCTGCATTTGTAGCATTTCATCTATCTCACTGTTGGACGGTTGATATCTGAGGAAGAACTGCCCCGAGGTATGAAGGACATCTTGATGGATGATGTCCGCAAACTCCGACTGGATGCGAAAGAATTCTTGTCTGAGGTCCGCGTCCTGAACTGCCGACAAGCACGCGGCCCAATCTTTGAGATTATCTGGTAGCAGAAGTTGATGATGGTCCCTTACGATCGCCCGCATGTGATGGAGGGCGTAGTAGGCATCCTTCTGACCGCCAGCCGGCTGCTTGACGCAGCAGAACTTCGTATTGTGTGAGAACATGTGCTTGCCGTACTTACGAACTACCCTGGTGAAGGTGCCTCTAGATTTGGCGTAGGCGGGGAGAACATCATCAAGAACTTTCTTGACATTTGTGTAGTCTACCTTGGAGTTACGGTTCGGGTCTAAATACGTGGCCATGGAATATTTCGGGCTTAAGAGGATGAGTGTGCAATGTGTGTCACTGCACAGAACACGGAATGTTAAAAAAAGGAACGATCGAAATCTAAGAAATCATATGTTACGGGGCGGTTAAGGGATGACTTACTCGGGAAAGTAAGCCATAAGGAAGTTATCCTTATCTGGGTTTGCCAGAATGACGCCTTCGAGGTGTGAACTCGCAACTTGGCGGTTCCCAGCGTTGCTCAAGTGCTTGGCACGCATGTAGAAGGGGTCGACTATCACGATGTCCGGGGTCTTATCTCTAATGATCCGCATCTCCATACTCAGCGAAAACAGCCGAACGAAGGTGTAGTGCAGCGGATGAAGGTTAAACATAGCAAAGATGTCATCAAACCGCAAGACGATCGTACCCCCGATATCGCCATCCACAAAGCCCTTGCCCTCTGGCACCTTGGCCACGAAAACCGGTTATGCCACATCCTTCTCTCTGAGACGCCGCTTCTCCAAAGAAAGAACACTGTCATGCAGACTTCGCATAGCACCGGTTGCAGCATTCAGCATATTTGGCGGTAGCATCGCCCTACCCGCCACATGCACCCTCCTCGAGATATCCTTAGGTGAAGGTGGCCCGTCCTGAGCACGGATCAAACTCGGTGCCGGCTGGCTCGCACCGGCGCCCTTGTTAGTCTTTCGTTTCCGTCCCTTCTTCTTGATCTCCTGCAATGGGACCGAGTTCTGCTCACAGACCGCCTTCTTGAGCGTGTTGGGGCTGATAATATTTGGCACCTCAGCTGTCTGAGGCTCGGTGAAGGCGGGAGCTGGATGCGTGTCCTGAGAACTGAACGCCAGACGACGCCTGTTGCAATTGGATTTCTCCGCCGTACCAGCTAGATCGCGGTTGTCTTGGTTGGGTTCTTGAGAAAGAGGCCCGCGGAACTCGTCAGCGTACCCATGTTCGGCAAAGTACTTATCAACTTTGGTAAATGTACCGTCGTCGTTGTCGTCGCCGTCCGGATCCTGTGCCATAGGGCTGTCCGGATCCTGTGCCATAGGGATGTCCGGCAGGTCCGGTAGCGTTGCGGCGTTCTTGCCATGGCTTGGCGCCGGCACGACTGATGGTCTTGTCTGTGGGGTGGTGTCCCCCGCCCCCAAACGAATCTGGCTCTTCGGCCAAAGCAGGGGCCAGTTTACGCAGGTGTTGAGGGTCATCTCATCTTCTTCGTCGGCCCCAGCGGGTCAAATCGGAGGTAACAGCTCGTCGCAGCCTGGCAGCACCCGAACCACTTCAACCCTATACATTGTGGGTGGCATCGGATTACCGTGGAACATGGGGTTGCCCGGTTGAACGATTCTGCCCTTGGCGACATCGACCAACTCGGCGCCCACGAAGTGCAGAAGAGTGCAAGGAACGTCGGCGGTGCCCTGCAAAAACATGTACAGGGCGTCAAGGATGCCCAGTCAAAGGCAAGGAGATGAAGTCATCGGCCGAGAGGCTTGGTTACCGTGATGCCGTCGAGCTCGGCTAATGTCGAGGCACCGCCAATGGCGGGCGTGCAACTGACGGAGGGAGCGCTTGCTGGCGAGGTGCCGGCCGGCATACACCCTGGTGCATTAAGCTCCAATGCCCGTGTCGGCGCCGGAGACACGAATACCGCCTCCGCCGGAGACACCAATGGCACCGCCGCCGGAGACACCAATGGCGCCACCTGCGCGCTGTGCGAGTTGCTGGCCGTGAAGCTGGGAACCGGGGGAGGCCCCTGTTGGCCGCCCGCAATCCACGTCGTCAGCCCATGAATCAACGTAGGCACCATGGCGTTGAGCGTCATTCCAAGTTGTTGTTGCACTTGCTCTTGGACAAGCTCCGGAATCCGCGCCACTTGTGCCTTGAGTTCTTCAACCTCGCGCGTCTGGCTTTCCAAGCTGGTCTTTTTCTCCTTCCGCACACCAGCAGTATAGTATGACCCCCATTTTGTGGACAAGCCTTTGCCGGCCACACGACCAGCTGATGTCGGCTTAGTGAGCTTATCCTTGTTTTTCATTACGTTCAACGCCCTATTTAAAGGGGTGTCGAAAGGGGAGCTCTTAGACGACCCCGCGCTACTGCTTTCAGTGTCCTGCGAAAGGAACGTGAACCATTTAGAAATATTGGAGATTAATTAGAGTGCAACCATATGGAGCTAATTACGCGGGGGTGTATTCCTTACAAGAAGAAGCTCAAGCGCCCTGCTCTTCGGATCCGTGGTAAGCTCCTTTGTTAACGGGTCCTCCTTGTACCGGGCCCTGACATAGTTCCTGGTCTGCTTGTCACCGCTGTATTTCTCGAAGCGGGGCGGTAGGCCTTGCTCGGCACGCTCCGCGTCCTCCTTGTCCCATATAGGCTCCGCCACTCTGTAACCGCCGGGACCGAGTTTGTGTTCCCCTAAGTTCAACTCCCACATTTCTTTCCCCCACTCACTTGATTCGGAGGTTGCACTGCTCTCGCACTTGATCTTGAACTCCTTGTACTCATCTTCGCTCATCAAAGGATATTTTGCCTTGATCTTCTCATAACTATCACCTTTATCAATCATTCTCTTCACCGCGCTTTTCCAAGTAGACAGGGCCGTGCTCATCTTCGTGAGGGCGGCACTGTTCACTTTATTCCCTGAGAGGCGTGTGTTTTCAAATTCGGCGGGGAACTTGTATCGTTCGTGCAGCTTCGTGAAGAGGAGGTTGCACAAATTCCCTCGGTCCTTATGCCTAAGGTTCTCGGTGTTGATCGAGACGGTGCTCCGGAGAATGCACCCGAGCTGAAGTGAGTACCCCTTGACTATATGTTTGGGCTCCGTTGGATTCCCGTCGGAGTCCACTTGAGTGAATTCCTCCTTGAGGGTGCGGAGCGCATTCGGGCGCAGGTCCTTCCTTTGCTTCTTCGGTTGGCTGCCATCTGTGTGTGCGCCGCCATCATCAATGGTGGCATCCTCGGTGGCACCATCAGTGGTGTCATCCCCGACGCCACTAGGGGTTGTGTAATCAGGATCGGTGTCTTCCGCGGCGTCCTCATAGCGGTGAGGTTGTTCCTCCATCTCCTGGGACAGCTCCCAGAATTGCTTGCCACCCGAACCACCGGCCTCATCGTTGTGGGCCATGTTTCACTCTAAATAGGAAAAAAGTTTGGTCAAAAAGTTGGTTATTGTCAAGGAACAAGATCATGGTCTCATCATTTAGGGTTTGTCGACACCGAGGCACCCTAAAATCCTAAGCTTTCATCATTTAGGGTTTGTCGATGCCGAGGCACCCTAAAAGCCTAAGCGTACATCATTTAGGTTCTCATCGACACTGAGGCATCCGGGGCAGCCAAGTTAAGTTTTCATCATTTAGGGTTTATCGATGCCGAGGCACCCTAGGTTGGTCCTAATCACTAGGCACTAATCACTTGGCTCTATTGCCACCTATGTTGGGTTTATCATCTAGGGTTTATTGATGCTAAGGAGAATTCTAAGTTGGGCCTAATCACATGGCTCTATTGCCACTTATGGTTTAATGCAGAAAGAATAAAGGGGCAGTTGATCCTACTTAATTAAGTACTAAGATACCCCGGCCCATGCATTATCGCAAGTACCCCATATGCCCTATTTTTAGCAAAGTCATGCTAAAATTTACGGAAAATTTCAGCATGACCTTTGCTGAAAATAGGATATATGGAGTACCCGAATTTGCCGGAACGGAAGTTAATCGACATTCCGGCAAACTCAAGGGCCTCTCGGGGTACCTGCAAATTCATCACGACACGATGGTCGGGGACAAAACCCAGCAAACTAGCACCACAATGTGCCTCTACTTTCATATGGATGAAAAGGCCACAGACCATATGGTCCTCAGCTTTCATATGGACAAAAATCAGCTCATCTTATGTGAGCTTCCATTCCAGATCTAATAGCAGCAAGTTGTTCACTTGTAGCTCAACTTATGTGAGCTGCCTTCAAGAAAAGAAATCTGCAGTGGCACATCTGCTCTCTGAATACATTGGCAAGAAACAAAACAACACCTAGTACCATCCATCTGCTATGGCCGTATCATGCAGTTTAACTTAGCACTAACAGGTAATTATATAACAGAAACTTGGCGCGTACGTGTCACTTAGCTCGGGCAAGCAACATACCTCGTCCTCTTGATTAGTCCAAACAAGCTGTATGCTGAGCCTCAACTCACCACCTGCACATTTTACAGCACCCATGAAATGATAAACTAAACATAATTGTCAACCAACAAAACCAAAACACAAACAGGACTTCAAATTTTCACGATCAGGAAGAAAAACAGGGTTTTCAACTACTATATTCAGTTTCATGGCATCAGTTGAACAGTTGAAAAAGAACAAGCTTCATTTAAATATCTTGCTGCTAACAAACATAACTAATGTCAGTACTCAAAAAATAGAGTGACCACATAGGGAACAAACAAACTATTCACTTTTTATTTCTTCAGAATTGGACCAGACAGAGAACAACTCCTTGGAAGCAAACTTATATGAAAAGATTCAGCAACTTGAAACGTAACTCTTATATGAAAATCTTCTGTATGATCAAGTAAGCAGAGCACATGTATATACCTGTATCACTGTCTTGGAGCCAACAAACGCCTCAATTTTTCATCGGGACCTTCTCTCCAGCATAGCTCAGCTCCCAGATCTCCTCGATCCTTCCGTAGTATCTGTCCTTGTCGTTGCCGGTGTAGGATTCCATCGTTACCCCGGAGTTCTGATAACCATCGCTCTTCATGTCCTTGTCCTCGGTGTAGAATGTGTAGCCGTTGATATTGTACGCCTCATAGGTCATCAGGTTATGCTCGGCGCCCTGTGACAAGGCGAATATGAGTTGTTCTTCCGCGGAAGAATCCTCATGTAAAGGGTACGACAGAAGCTTCTGCTTGAACCAACGCGTGAAACATGAGTTGTGCTCTTTGAGTATATCTCCGTCCGTCCTCTGTTGGCCTCGGTCATTGTACGTCTTCTCAATAAAGGTTTTGTCCTCTACCACCCAAGGATCGACCACGTCTATGTGTTGTAGCGCGACTAGGTTTGCTCTTTCAAAGTCGGCGAGTCGACCCTCGAAGTCGACATGCATTTCGAGGCGACCCTCACGGTGACCCCATCCAGCGAGCCTGCGGAGGTGCCTGTTGACGGGCAGACCAACGGGTTCTCGATGCCTAGATAATTCGTGCAGTAGGAGATGCACTCTTCGTCAGAAAGCCCCTGGCTATACTTCCCTCTGGACGTGACATGTTGCGAACGTATCCTTTGATGACACCATTCATCCTTTCGAACGACATCATACTGTGCAGGAACGTCGGCCCGAGTTGGATGATATCCTCCACGATATGGACCAGCAGATGCACCATAACGTCGAAGAATGCGGGCGGGAAGTACATCTCAAGCTCGCATAGTATCACGACGATTTCTTCCTGTAGTCTTCTGAGTTGCCTCACGCCAATCGACTTCCGAGAGATGACGTCGAAAAAGTTGCATAGGCCAAATAGCGTTTCACGGACGTGCGCGTCCATGATCCCACGGATTGCAACTGGAAGTATCTGCGTCATCAGCACGTGACAGCCGTGAGACTTCATCCCGCTGAACTTCTGCTTCGCTGGGTCTAGGTATCTGCTTATCTTCCCCGCGTAACCGTAAGGAAGTTTTACTCCTAGGAGGCAGGTGAAAAACTGCTCGATCTCCTCCTGACTTAGAGTGAAGCACGCGGGAGGGTAGTCATTTCCGGTCTTCCGGTCTTCTTGGCCTTTTTGCCTTTGCGATGACTTTCTCTGTCCTGCTTCGCCTCATCATCATCATCATCATCATCATCATTAGCGTGAAGCTCCTGCCTGATGCCCATTGATTTCAAGTTTGCCCTTGCTTTCGGCCCATCTTTGGTCCTCTCTGGCATGTTGAGCAGGGTACCAAGCAGACTCTCGCACACGTTCTTCGTGATATGCATGACATCAAGGCTGTGAGGCACACGGTGGATCTTCCAGTACGGCAAGTCCCAAAAAACAGACCTCGTTTTCCATACCTTCAGCAGCGGCTCTGGCGCCTTTCGCTTCTTTCCCGGCTCTGGCGCCTTTTACTTCTTTCCCGGCAGTGGGCAGTCTTTCCAATTTTTCAACAGCTCGTCTATTTCCTCGCCGCTCCTCGTACACGGGCGTTTTCGGGGTTCGGTTTCACCATCGAACAGATCCTTGCGTTTCCTCCACGGGTCATCGTCGCGAAGCCACCTTCAATGTCCCATGAACACGGTTTTCGAAGACCCGGGATCTCTATCTAGCTGGCGATACGTTGTGTCATCCATGCACCTTACGCATCCAGAAAATCCGTGGACTACCTGCCCCGCGAGATATCCGTAACCGAGATAGTCGTGCACCGTCGTGAGCAGTGCGGCTCTCATAGGGAAATATTCTTTCTCTGCGGCGTCCCACGTATTGGCTGGCGTTTTCCACAGCGTGTCTAGCTCCTCCTTCAGCAGCCCCAGATACAGATTAATATCGTTCCCTGGTTGTTTCGGCCCTTCAATTAGTATACTCATGTGAATGTACTTCCTCTTCATGCACAACCAGGGGGGAAGGTTGTACATCCACACAAACACAGGCCAGGTGCTATGTGTGCTTCTCTGGCTGCCAAACGGATTGACTCCATCGGTGCTTGCGCCCAGCACGATGTTCCTTGGATCCTTCCCAAATTCTGGGTATTCAAAGTTCAACGCTTGCCACTGGCTCGCATCCTTAGGGTGACTCAGCATCTTGTCTTTTTTATTTATCTCCGGATCATTTCCGTCATCTTCCCGCTTCTTCTCCTCCCTATCCGCGTGCCAACGCAGGAGCTTTGCTACCTTAGGGTCCGTGAAATACCGCTGCAGACGAGGAGTGATCGGAAAGTACCACGCCGATTTTCGAGGAGCTTTCTTCCTCTTCTTGTATCGAGTGACGCCGCACACCGGACATATGGTAGACTCCGCGCGCTCGTCCCGATAAATGATACAATTGTTCATGCACACATGATATTTCACGTGCGGTAAATCTAGAGGACACACGATTTTCTTCGCCTCGTCGAAACTGGTCGGGCACTTGTTCCCCTTGGGAAGACGTTCTTGCCAGAATGACATGTTCTCGTCGAAGCATGCGTCGGTCATTTTGTGTTTTACCTTCATCTCCAGAGCCATGAGCGTTACTTTCAGGCGGGTATCCTCGGTCCTGCATCCTTCATACAATGGAGTAACCGCGTCTATCTCCAGTTGATCCAGCTTGGCTTTCTCTCGGGCGGCAGCTCTTGCGTTATCCGTCTGCTTGAGAAGCAGCTCTTGAATATGAGGGTCCTGCACCCAGCCTCCATCATCGTCTGCTCCGGCATCTTCATCTTCATGATCATGCCCTTCGTCTTGATCTTCCTCATCATCATGTACGACATCTTCTACATGATGACTGTGTACAGCATCACCGTCGTGATCATGTCCTGGAGATTCTTCGTCTTCTCGCCCGCCCTCGCCGCGGTGGTACTTGTCTTGTTGCCCTTCCTCATTTCTTGCCCGGCCCCGGCCATGGACGACTTCATAGTCATCTTCATCACCTTGCCACCGATAGCCATCCATGAAACCACGCAAGAGCAGGTGGTCCCGCACCTGCCCGGAATCCGGGTCCACAATAAGGCTCTTCAGCTTGCATCTTCGACACGGACATCTTATCTCCGTCTCGTTCTTTTGAAGCATCTCGGCCTTCGCGGAGCTCAAAAACCTATTCACGATGCCTTCAGTCATCGTGCGGACCATGGTCGCCTGCGGGGTAGAGCAAAACAATATTTTAGAACCAAGAAAAAATTTGGCATGACCTTCCCTAAAAATAGGACAAAAAAGAATGCATAGTGCCAAAATTCTCGCCAAAACGGAAATGAATCAAAACATTCCGGCAAAATATTGGCAACTATCGCATTTCAAATACCAATACCTTCAAACACAAACATATATGCAACACCACAAACACATGCAACACCACAAACATACATAAATCTAGCTAGGCCACAAAAAGTGCATGTGCACGTTGTTGGAGCGAGCTAGGGAGAAAAAAAAGTAGATCTACATCATGAAGATAGCTTTCCCCTTACTTACCTATCAAAAAAAAGGTAATTTCACCACTTAATTTTGATCAATCTATGGTGGAAATGGGGTGAGGAGGAGGAGGCAGCCGAAAGCTTGGAGAAGGAGGTGGAGGGAATGAAGTGGGGAAAGTGAGTGGGTAGGTGTGGGCTGTCCAAAATATCTTGTTGGGGTCCCAGGTTACTAATGGCGCACCACAAGGAAATGCGCCATTAGTAACCCTGGTTACTAATGGTGCACCTGCAGGTGGTGCGCCATTAGAAGTTTTGCAAAAAAGTAAAAAATATAAATATATATACTAATGGCGCACCGTGTAATAGTGCGCCATTACTAGTTTAAACTAGTAATGGCGCACTGTGAAACGGTGCACCATTAGTAGTTTTGCAAAAAAAAGAATAAGAAAAAAATTACAGTAATGGCGCACTCTCTGCCTGGTGCGCCATTACTAGTTAGAACTAGTAATGGCGCATTGTCGACCTGATGCGCCATTAGTATGTATGGAAAAATGGAAAAAAAATTAATACTAGTGGCGCACCCTGTTTCTGGTGCGCCATTAGTGTCTTCCACACTAATGGCGCATCACCAACAGGTGCGTCATTAGTATATAGTAGTGGCGCACTACTTCTCTGGTGCGCCATTAGTATCAATCCTATCTATAGCCCTTTTCCTAGTAGTGAGGTTATCTTCCGGGCCACTGCCTTGATCCGTTCGTGGTCGCTACTCACTCCGATGGAGGCCAGGGAGCATTTGGTTACTGGGTCTATCCGTTGGGAGATGGTAGCTCGGAATATCTTGAACCGGTTTGAATGACGGTCATGTAATAGGATAGGCAATTAGTTTCCCTATCTGTTTTTAGCCAGCCATTTGTGGCGTCCCTTTTATGGCTAGTTTGTTGTTCTAGCCTTTTAGGTTCTGTGTGAGCCTTTTTTTCAGTTCGGGACTTGTAAGACCTTGTTGAAACCTATCTATTTGTTTTAATAAGATGGCCGCATGCATCGTTCCGATGCAGAGGCCGGTGTAACTTCCCTTTTCGAAAAAAAGAAAAAAAAGGGAACTTATCACCAGATTATCTCTGAAGGTATACACATACTACCAATCTGTGTTGATGTGATAATGCCAAAAACAGTAGTAGTTAGTAACAATAGTTACATGTGCTTAGATGATATATATATCTATATTTTTGGTTTAGTTTAGCTATACGTTTTTTAGATAAAAATTTCGGGCAACATATTGATTTTTCCACCAGCAAAAAAAACATATTGATTTTCCCAGTCCATGTGCATCAAGACCAAACTCTTCTAAGGCTAAAATTCAGATATAACTTAGGTCTAACCAAATGAGATATTAACTCATACGATTTTGTATGTAATTTGACAGCCAAATTTGAATTGACAGTTGTCAAAAATTTGTCGTTGTGTGTTTATGTGCAAATTACAAAATTAGTAATCATGTTTGTATCCTGCAAAAAAGATACATATGATGGGAGACATAAATTTTCATGGCAGAGGGAAATACATAATATTCTATCTACGAGCGTTGGCTACATCCATCCCTGGCACCACCGATTTAAGCAGACTCAAGCGTTCCATACCTGTGGGAAATTAAATTCGGGCGGCGGCCTGCACTATGTTTGTTTATACCAATGCGTCAAAATTCTGGGGTAATCTTGTGCGGAATTAAACTTCCGGTCTTCGCCATCTCAGCATGCAAGCACCGGTGGATAGGCGACATGCTCATTTCACAAGTTGCACTGTGTCAGGTTTGTGGTTAATCAAACATTCGCTTCTGTCATATGTGCCTGCAGCGGCTTGCAGGCTTTGATCCATATTAAGTTCAGACTCCTAGATATGCTTGACCCGCCAATTGCTTGTTGGCAACCATCATACTGTCAGGCTTCTTAGTTATTAAACCTTCTGTCTTCTGTCATTTTTTTTTTGAACAAGCTACTGTCATGTTTGATCTGTGCACCCAGCGCAGGTAGGCTATAAACATAATTTGAACGAACTTCTAAATATGCCTGACCAGCCACTTGCTCGTTTAAAAGCCTTCATTGTGTCAGGCTTGAGTGTAATTAAACCTTATATCATGGGTCATCGATCTAGGATCTCTGTAATGTAGTGGGGGTAGACTACAGACTCCAAAAAATGCCCGACCAGCCACTTTCTATCGGCAATGCAGCGTGGGTCGGCTTACACCTTAATTAATTAACGGACTCCTAAATATGCTTGACAAGCCACTTTCTTGTTTTGTAGTCGTATATTCTGTCAGGCTAGTGAGCTACAAACATAATTTTTGTAGTTACTCTGAACCTTATAGTTCTCTACAAATATAAGTAACGTCTGACTCAAATTAATCATTTTATTCATGTGGCTTGTCCCAATCCGATATGTGATCATCTTGTGAATGACAAACCTTATTGTGGATGGAAATATAGTTCTTAGTCTACGGGATATATTCCGCCGGGCTAGGTGGCAGCATACAAGACAAATACTGGATTAGTGTAATCCTGATACTAGCTACTAAACGATGCAATAAAAGGCTTCTGTTCAACAGATGCAAAGGCCGGATTATATGCCCATTTCAAAAAAAGAAAGATATAGTGTTAATCTCAGCAACATGCATAACGACAACGGTCTCTATTTGTGTGACTTTCCTCTATACTTTGGTCTTCAGTATCGTCCATTATCCTTTGTTGTTCACCATAATGACTCAATTCATACCTCACTATGAATCCACGTCTTAATCAAGTGTGTTCGGATCTGTGTAATATTACTAAAACTAGAGTTTCTGTAGTCCAAACATACTTTGGTCTTCGGCTTGCTTCAGTGCTTGTAGTCATTGCTATGTGGTCTACGGATTTGGATGTAATTCTTATTATTTCTAGTTGTTGTTGTACTACCATGATTGAAGATGAATAGTTTGGATGTTTCTCGCAAAAAAAAAACATAGTCAAGGCACACCTGCAAAAAAACATAGTCAAGGCACCCCCAATTATCCTTCTACTTACCCTATTCTCTTCGTTTCCTTCCAGAAAACCGCCACACCATTGACGTGAACATCATTCACATGGAACATCTACCATTGGACCATCGAACATAATAAAGCACCTCAAACATATTAAAAATCACATCAAGGTCCATGGACCACCGAACGACCATTGACATCAAGGTCCATACTGGAGCCGTCCTGACCTTGTCGATGACTGATAGGAAGTCTTCATGCGCGTGCCCTAAGGACCAGCCCGAAGCTGCAGTTGTCCCCTTTGAATCTTTGAATTGATCTTAAGAACCCGACACCAAATATCGACATTGCGTACGCATGATGAGAAACTCTAACCTCGCCGTCCCATGGAGCTGGCAGGAATCTACGTACGTGCTCCTTCTAATTAGTCCCAACGGACAAACATGAGGAGGATCAGAGCCCAGAAGACTGACTCGAAGAAGGAGCGCCGCCATCCATCGAAACGACGCCCCTGCAAGGACTAAAACCCTATCAATCTAATAGCGGAGTCGAGACACCAGGATTCTTCTCCCAGCCACTGACCGCTAGAGTGATAGGCGGAGGGGAGGCAAATCCATGTGCTCTCCTTGGGAGAGAGGAAAGAAAGGCCTTGAAAAAAAAGGAAGACTCCTACCGTTGGTCCATCTGTTTAAGAAGACTTGTGTAATAATAGATGTGGGTGGAAGAAATACAAATGTAAGATAAACATCCCCAATCTGCTAACCTTCTTAACATGTATGGACCCATCAAGTTTGTTCTAGAACATATTTTCCATGGCCTTCCTCTATTTCGGCCGTTCCTATAGAGCCAGGCCCAGGCCTACTTTGAGGTTCGTGCGGGCCAGGTTTTATATGCAGCCTAGGCAACTAAACGGGCTGAAAACTGCCCGCTCGGGCCTGGTTGGACCTAATACAGCCTACCAAACGCATCTTGCATGTTCATGGTGTGGGTCTTTCCTGGCCCAAACACTCCATAGTCATCGCCTACCTCTGAGTTTAAAGTAGAGTTGTAAAACGTGACTGCTTTGTAAAAACTGGACTGGACTCCATCTATAACAATATTCATCGTATTTTGATTTTCTTAAACAAGTCGTTCTTGACATGATATCTCAAGCAAAGAATGGCATCCTCGGATCTGAATCAGAAGTGAAGCGGCATTAATGGTTTGGTTCTTTTTAACAGTCAACGATACATTAATTGTTCATTAATGCATGACGGACAATACATTAATTGCCCAATGGACAAAATGTTCCTAGGAAGAGCAAGCCATGGGTCGGACAATCTTCGAGTCCTTTGCCGCCGCGACCGTCGAACTACCAAGTGGGCGAGAAGATCCTCTCACTCGCCCAAGGAACAAGAGTCGAGCGTTGTCAATCCGAACAGTACTTGTGCCGAGCCCGAACTCATAACAGATCAAGTTGACCGCTCCTATAAGTTTGGGAAGCTGTAGAACACTTGTTTTTAAGTGGTTGCATAATAGCTATAATTTTATGTTGCTTCTTCACCATTCACGCATCTTCAACTATGCCTAAACTCAAGGTCAACTTTTCCTACGCATCAATACAAGGTATTTTCATCTTGTCCTCCATTATTTTATGTGAAATTAGACATCACAATGTAGCAACACAAGGGACTAATAAATATACTTTAGCAACCACCATGTGCATGAATGAAAGAACTCCAAGAAGTGGAGGAAGTGAATTGCAAATAAATACACATAATGGACCAAATTTGGGATGATACTAGACAAAAGGACACCGACATGCATGTGATCGGGGCGTCAAACATATTGCATGGTGCAGTTCTAGGTTTTCATGGACAATCACGTGGTAATGGCGAGGTCAGTACATCAGGGAGAGACACGCCATTTCACTCGCGGTGCCCTCTTTCAAAAATCATACACTGAAGATGGAGGGACCGGCCTCCTACACTATGTAGTTCATGAATTCCAAACTGCGTGGACGTGCCACTGACCTATGCGGTGGTCCACCTGTCATGCATTTAATCTTTACCTTCAAAATTTGAAATGCTTAAATATTTTGACTAAAACATTTGATTTATGAACCATTTGAATCTTTGAGCTCTATGAAGTGATATCATTAAAACAATAACAACATTGTACTTCACTGAACAACACATAAAATCTAACCCCTGTAAATACAATGTTGCCTCCCATACTGTGTTTTGACATCACCTCACAATTCCAAACCCACTATTTGCTAGTATCGGTGTTCGGCTTTGGTTCGCGTCGCCTTTCGCATGCATAATCCACAAGCATGCATCTGTTTACCATTGATCAGTTGGCAAAACAGCGGCGAGTAGAGGATATGCTACACTCCTAGGTGAGAAAGCTCGACGATAGAGATGCATGTCCCAGGCAACAGCGTTGACTAGCGTAGGAGGCATGACAACGGGTCAGCGGGAGGAAGGGGATGGAAGAAAGGAGAGGAGGAGAGGGAGAAGACAAGGCGTGGTGCGGGGCGCTCGATGCTTGCTGACAACGAAATCCACAGGCGGCGGCGTGCTTGAGACACTATTGGAGGTGATGCGGCGCAGGGAAGGAGCTCAGCTACAGGCCGAGGCGTGGGCGTGAATGGGGACGAGAGTCAGACCCGAAAATATTTAGGCACGAAATTCAGACAGGAACATGAGAGGGAGTTGGACACAAAATATTCAGGCCTATTGCATTGAACCCATCGCGGCTAGATTAGGTTAGAGTTTTTTATTTACATGAGAAGTCATGAATCGGGAACGATCCCAAAATATTTCTATAGTTTGGGCCTAATCGCGGGAGCAAAAATCTGAAATATGTCGACACGAAATTTGGGCTGGATACGAAACATTTTGGTGGGAAAATACAACGGAGTTACACGGCCATTGGATCTGACTCTGAGATGTCGGGATCGGTGGATTGGGAGGTCATCCCTTGGAGCCCTAAGGGGCAGATGGCCGTCTGCGCTGCTCTTCGACGCTCCCGGAGGAGCGAGCCGGCAGGAATCCATTGCCCAAATGGCGCTCGGATCCGGGGGCGGTGGATCTTGGCGCGCGACCGGCCGCGGCCTCGCGAGGAAGCGGTGACCACCACATGATGCGACCCTGGCTGTGCCGTAGGAACCGTTTATGTGGCGCCTCGTCCGTGTGGCGTTGGTGCCGAAACGGTGGCCATATTCGCCTCCATGGGTCGCCGCTAATTTGAACATCTGCTCAAATCACGTTGGCATGGATCCATAGCAATGCACACTCCCCTCATATCAAATCATCCATCAGTCAAAAAAAAAAAAAGGAAACGACGCGTACGTACGTGCGCGCAACCACAACAAACGCATGCGTGCGTACGCTGCACACACCCTTGACTTTGGTATACGAGCGTGCATGACATCAAGCTAGCTCGACCGCCTTACGTGGATTTTGATGGCTCGCGCGCGCGTGCAGGTACCACGAGTTCGACTATGAAGAAAAAGAAAAAAAGGTACCACTTCTGGGGTCTACTTGAGCGAAATTAAACTTCCGGTCTTCTCCATCTCAGCATGCAAGCACCGGTGGACAGGTGAGATGCTCATTTTCACAAGCTGCACTGTGTCAGGTGTGTGGTTAATCAAACATTCGCTTCTGTCATCTGTGCGTGCAGCGGCTTGCAGGCTTTGATCCATATTAAATTCAGACTCCTAGATTGCTTGCTGGCAACCATCATCCTGTCAGGCATCTTTGTTTTTAAACCTTCTGTCTTCTGTCAAATTTTTTTTAACAAGCTTCTGTCTTGTTTGATCTGTGCACCCAGCGCAGGTAGGCTTTAAACATAATTTGAACGAACTTCTAAATATGCCTGACCACCCACTTGCTCGTTTAATAGGCTTCATTGTGTCAGGCTTGATGTAATTAAACCTTCTAACATGGGTCATCGATCTAAGATCTCTGTAATGTAGCGGGGGTAGACTACACACTCCTAAAAATGCCCGACCAGCCACTTTCTCGTTAATTAACGGACTCCTAAATATGCTTGATCGGCCAGTTTCTCCTTTTATAGTCGTATCTGTCAGGCTCGTGAGCTACGGACATAATTTTTGTACTTTGTCTGATCCTTATAGTTCTCTTCAAAGTAACACCCGACTCAAATTACTTGTTTTGTTCATGTGGCTTGTCCCAATCCGATATCTGATCATCTTGTGAATGACAAACCTTATTGTGGACGGAAATATACTGTTAGTCTACGGGATATATTCTACCGGGCCAGGTGTCAGCATATTAGACAACTACAGTGTGCCTAATAGCTTTAGTGACGTCATTTTTTCGTTGGTTGATTCATGTTTCAATCTCATGTGATATGTGATTAGTGTAATCCCGATAAACGATGCAATAAAAGGTCTCTGTGCAACAGATGCTAAGGATGGGTTATATCCCCATTTCGAAAAATAAATAAACGATATAGTGCTAATATCAACAACATGCATGACGGCAACGGTCTCTGTTTGTGTGACTTTCCTCTATACTTTGGTCTTCAGCACCATCCACTATTCTTTGTTGTTCACAATAGTGACTCAATTCATACCTCACTATGAATCCACGTCTTAATCAAGTGTGTTTGGATCTGTGTAATATTACTAAACTCGAGTTTCAGTAGTCCAAACATACTTCGTTCTTCGGCTCGGTCCCGTGCTTATAGTCATCGTTAGGTGTTCTACGACCTAGATGTAATTTTTATTATTTCTAGTGTCCCTTGTACTCAACTCAACCTCACTATGTAATTTTTATTGTCCATGTCATCTCCACTTATATTTATTATCAACATGGTGGGAGTAACAGGATTGGTAACGTCACATATACCTTTGCACAATAGATGATTTGGCACTTAATTAATGAGGAAAGCGAAGATTGTTGTAACATAATATATTACCATAACATCACACGTACCAAGTCAAAATGAGTCCGTTCCATAACAAATAGGGTCCGTGGCGCTAAAGTAAGCGAGCGTGCAGAATAGGTAATCGTACGCACTGGCCTAATTAGGCTGGCAGGTCGCTCCACTTCTCCCTACTAATTAGTTTGTTGAGGGTAAAACTGGGTGAAGAAATAGTAACGGAATTAATTTTGTTACCATAGTATGCGCTGGTCAAGGTACGCCCCGCTAATTAGTTAGTTGAGGGTAAAATTGCTTGAACAAATAGTAACGGGATTAATTTGGTTACCAACGTATGTGCTGGTCCATGTATGCCCTGATTCAGAAGTCACCAATTGTTGGCAGTAAAATGGATAGAATATGTAGTAATGAAAGAAAATACTTTACCAAGCAAAAAGATCCGGGTGGTTCGGCCCGTTGGCTCTTAAACCTAGTAAAACCATGCTAATATCTAGTAACGAATTACTATATGTGCCTTGCTCACAAAGTTGGTAGTAAAAAGGATGAAGTATATGTAATGAAAGAAAATGCTTTACTAACCAATACAGTTTCTAGTAAAACCATGCTAATGTCTAGTAACGAATTAAGATGTGTGAACTCTAAAGACCTGTCTTTTCATTTGTAAAATGAAAAGGACAAAGTAAATGGTAATGGAAGAAGATGCTTTACCGATTGATACATTCACTCCATGGCTCTTATACTACACGCTTGTAAAAAGACATGTTAAATAAAGTAGCAAAATTAAATTAGTTACCATCAGGATGCAACGTCTCCTTCCCGCATTCACATTACTCATGCTAGAGACACAACTTGGTACATATAGTAACAGAACTAAAAAGGTTACTGTCAACATGCAGCGTCACCTGCTTTTCATTCTCAAACCTCAAGGTGGTAAAAAAACAGCGTCATCTGTGTAGCGTTTTCGTTTCCTCCGCTAGAAAAAAACTGCTAAACATAGTAACAGAACTAAAAGATTTACCATAAGCATGCAACCTCCTCCACCCTTCATTCTCGTTTCGCACCCCAGTAAAAAACTAGATAAATAAAGTAACTAAATTAAAAGATTTACCATCTGCATGACGTGATGGGGTAAAGTAGAGAATGGTGTGACTAAGCAGGCAACCAGGTGCGTTCGGTGGGTCTGAGCGTAGGATAGACTACAATGCCCTCTGGCTCACTTTAGCGACCCTAGTTGTATGACACTACACATATGTATGACCCTAGTTGTATCCACTATAGAGGTGGTAAGATAGCCTGGTAATATATGCATGTTGCTAGTCTAAATTATTCTTCACTGTGAGCAGTCTTACTTAAACAATCCAATTGTTCACACAAATAATTTACAATACATACTCATCCAATCTCTATTAAATTTAGCATCTCGAGTATGATCAACTGAATTTTGCATATTTATTTTGATAACATAATGTATCTTATATGTCATACCTATTTGTTTACACAATTTAGTTTCTAAAGTGATCTCGCTGCAATGAGCGGGTATCCTTCTGGTTACTCTTAAAGTTAACTGAAAACGACCTATTCTTCAGGGCATGACTGAGTTACGACCTATTCCACTGCCCCTTGCCGGTCGACATACTACGCCATCATGATCACGTTTGTCCATGCCATCCCACGAAGAAATCACTACGATGAGCCGGCCTAGGTGAAAGCTGAAATAACAGCCGAGTCGTGGACATCACTCACAATGCATGCCTTATATGCTACAAAATGATGAAACCAAACGTTGGATAATCTACAGTTCCTTGCTGCCACTCGGCATGAAGCTCTGTAATAGCCGCGTCAGGTTTTCGTGCGACGATCCTCCTTTCGCTACGGATGCATGAGCTCTCTCCCCATAATCCTTGCACTTTTTCCTCCTGTCCTCTGCCACAGCCCCATCGCCCATCAGCTCTGACACTGCTCGCGCAATGTGCCCCCGCATCACGGCCCTGTTGTTACCGGACGGCATCAAGGGCACGCCGACCCCAAGTACTTCCACGACCAGCCTCTCGTTGAGGAACTGGTCGCTGAAGTGAGGCCACGTCACGACAGGCACGCCGTGCGCGATGGACTCTAGCAGGGAGTTCCACCCACAGTGAGTCATGAAGCCGCCTACGGCGTGGTGCGACATGATGGCGAGCTGAGGCGCCCAACCATGCACTATGAGTCCCTGCCCTGCCGTGCGTGCCTCCAGGGCTTGGAGCCACTCTTGCACTTCTGGCAACGCCGTCTCAGACTCCTTCACCACCCAAAGGAACGGCTTCTCAGAGTCCTCGAGGCCGTGTCCAACCTCGTACAGCTGCTTGGGAGGCATTTGCACCAAGCTGCCAAAATTGACATAAATGACCGTGCTCTGGTCCATCTTGTCGAGCCAAGCGGTGACCGCGCTATGGTAGACGGCCTCCTTGTCCCGCCGGTTACCGAGCAAAAAGGGCCCAAGCGCCCAGACAGGCTTGCCAAGTGCCGCTTCGTAGGAAGTGATGAACTCTTGCTCGAGGCCCATGAAGGTGTTCATCACGGCGCCATCGGATGAGCGCATGCCCTCCCGCGCCTCCTTGGTGAACTCCTCCCACTCGGGTGTGGTATAGAAGGAGGACGACCATGTCTCCTTGGTCATCTCTACGCGCATCGGCATGCCCGGCACGACGTACGACGTGTCGTGGTCGCCCTTGCCATACGTTGCCACGTTCAGGTCGCATAGCGAGTAGAAGATGGAAGGCACGTGGAAGAAGAGCCGCGGGACCCCGACGCTCCTTGCGACGCCGGCTGTCCACGGGTTGCAAGCGTCGGAGATGATGCAGCTGGGGCGCCGCGGCAGCGCGCGCACATAGGCCTCGAGCGGCCCGGCCAGCCTGTAGAGGTCCAGGAACAACCGGAGGAAGCTGTCGATGCCGGCGGTGCTGCCAGGGGGCAGCCCGTCGTCGGCCGGCGGGAACGGGAGCTCAACTATCTCCAGGGGCAACATGGCGCGCCGCGCCCTGTCGGCTACACCCTGTAGACGCGCGGCGTTGACAGGTGTTGTAACGAGGCTCACTCTCACACCGCGTCCCGCGAGGAGGCAGGCAAGGTCCGACATGGGGATGGTGTGGCCCTGCCCGATGAGCGGGACGAGAACAAAGTGTGGCGGAAGGATTATGGATGTCTCTATCGCCGTCGCCGTCGCGGGCGCCATTGTTGACGGTGCAAGAAAAATAGACTGCAGTTGAGATGTACGGCCGGTATGGAGCTGTATTTATATACAAAGCGCGCGTGTGCTGTATGTCAACAAGTCGAGCTGCAGCGAATGCCGTGTATATACTATATAAAGCGATCCACTGAGCTGATTCATGCTCTCCAACTCACAAACTTTCCAGCCATTAACGAAAAAGGGTTTCCTCTCGCTTTATATATAAAGCAACCATCACCGAACATACTAAAACCAGCCGATACAAACACTCACACCCATGGATGGATACAAGGATGCTGAAAACAGCAACACCACTGTAAAATACAGTAACATCCTCTCCTTTCATGGCGCTTGGTAGATCTACGCTTGGTGAGTGGCAAGACCAATAACTTGATCACTTTTCCTCGTTGTTCGTCATGTCTAAGCACCACTGGCTGGCTGATCAGTGAAGTCTTCTCTGGCATGTGCTGCTTGCCAATCTGCACCTGATCAAAATTAAGACCCTTAAGATTCAGCATCCCTCTATCTCAGCCAAAACTTGTCGAGCTTTTTCTGGGAGTCCATTACCCTTGTTTTAGTACCGCTGATCAAACACTTTGCAATACTTAGAGATGAAGAAAGGAGTTGACCTGCCCTGCTTCGGTCACGGTACACCATCTTCTGTCAATAAATGGTGTCGTTGAGCTGCAACAGTAGTGCGATCAGGTCTTTGTGTTTGAATCTGCCCCACTCAGCATGATCGACGAGTACATGCTCAGATGGATCACCTCATCGCAGCTGGCTCCAACAGAGAAGACCCATTGCAGGACTTCAATGGTTGTTGTACTCGGCTCTTACACTGATGAGGGTGGACGAGAGTGGAAAGGGTTTCCCTGCTGGCAAATGCATAATATTGCAGCAGATACTGTACTATAGGAATGATTTCCCGGTGTGGCAATTCATGCAACTGCAACAATACTATCAGTCTGTCATTATACAATTCATGTATACTCTTCACTTCCTTGTTGTTGGTATTGCTTAACAACCTGCCATGATGTATGTGGCTGTCAATTTGTTGCTGTCTGCAGCAGCAACCGATGAGAAAGTCATACATCACACACCTTTTTTTAGAAAATGACACATCACACCTTGATTGAATTTGTTCACACACTCGACGCACATGCTTCTGGGTTGGTCCATCACCAGAGAGGTGTGGTATCATATCCTGCTTCCTCTTCAACTAAATAAGGTCACGCCGTTAGGGCATAATAACATCACCAAGTGGTGGCCCTCATTCTGTATGGTGGTGTCTACGGCGCAACGCATGAAGCTCAACTTGATCATATAGGTAACTTTGCGGTACATCAGGCTTTGAGTGTGACAGCCGAGTTTTCGAGCGTAAATCTTCCCTTCCGAGTCAGGTTGTAGTGGCGATTAGAGCGGACATGTGGGTGCACATGTGAATTCGTTGCATTAAAAATCCATATAATCAAGCATCCACTTTCATCGGAGGCAGCGATAATGTTATCATATCTCCTCTGGTCGGACCGATCCGATAATGTCGGGTATTTATCTATCCACTTGCAGCATGACATGAAGACATCTCATCCATCCTCGGTGTATTAAAACCTCGGTCAGAGGTGAGAATTACACCTCAGATCGATATCCGATGGATTTGCACTCTCACATATGTTTGAGCTGGAAGCAATGGGCTTGAAAAAACGAATCCATTTTCCTTGTATTCCCTCTCCTCATCTTTCAATCATTGAAAAATATAAACAAAAAGCCACACTGTAGATTTCTAAATTAGAATCTGCCTTATCAAATTAGTAAATTAAACTATTTTCTTCAAAGCAAGCAAAAATTTACCAAAACTACTATACAGCGGTGACATACCTCGATTCCTTCAAGTTGAATTTGATCTGTTGATGTATGATGCTGCTAAAGCGCACAAGCAGTCGTTGTCTCGTGATCTCTGATGGATTCAATCGCACGAAGTGAAGTTCCCTCTCGACATCTCAAGCCTCCATGCACCCTAGAAGCGAGGGGCGGCGGCGCAGGGTCATACCGATCCACGAGAATGCCACGAACGAAATTACGAGGAGGATAGATCGATATAGGAAAGTAACTGCTCGATCGCACGGCTGATCTGACATCTACAACTAGCGGCCAAGGCTCAAACGGTGCTTTCCCATGTTTGGGCCTTTGGGCTAGAAAGTTGCAACGTTGGGCCATAATCAAGTTAGCATTAAACGACAAATGGCAATATACACTGTATACATACAAACTACTCGTGGCACTTATACTATGGTTCGCTTGGACAGAGCTGTAGCTGACCCAGCCTGGAGTGTCCTGTTTCCGGATGCGGAGGTTGAGAACATAACTTCTGCGACGTCGGATCATGGTCCGATTGTTCTGTCTCTCTTGGCGGGAGAGGATATGAGAAGAGCACCGAATTTTTTTAAATATGAGCTAATGTGGGAGAGACACCCCGAGCTACCAACCTTCATTGAGTCCGAGTGGGGGAGATTGAATGCTGGTTCGTTGGTCCAAGAAGTACAGGCAAAGCTCAGAAGTTTGGGCGAAAATTTGTCCAGCTGGGATAGGAATACTTTTGGTCATGTCAAGGGAGACCTGGAGGTCTTAAGAAGTGTTCCGGGGAGAGTGGGACCGAGCCACTTGGAGATAAAAGTGACAAACAGGCTGGTGGAGATGTACCAAAGAGAAGAAATTCTAGAAAAACGAAGATCAAGAGTGGACTGGTTAACACATGGTGATAAGAACACGAAGTATTTTCAGAGAAGAGCCGCGTTGAGGCACAAAAAAACCCAGAATATCTACGTTTGCAAAACCTGACGGACAGTTGACAGAAGACGTTGACGAGATTGAGTCGATGGAAACTCAGTTCTACAAGGAGCTGTATACTTCGAAAGATTGCAATAATATGCAGGATGTACTGGAGGCGGTCCCAGCAAAAGTAACAGGTGATATGCGAGCCCGGCATGATGCTGTATATTCTGAAGAAGTGAAGAAGGCGTTGTATCAAATGTACCCGACAATGGCTCCGGGTCCGGACGGTTTTCCGGCCCACTTTTTTCAAAAACATTGGGCCATATGTGGAGCTGAGGTGACGGCGGTTGTTCTGAAGATTGTAGAGGGAAAGGAGAGTGCGGAAAGCATTAATCAAACTTATTTGGTGCTAATTCCAAAGGTAAAAGACCCGACCCTTCTTTCACAGTTTCGGCCAATAAGGTTGTGCAACGTCCTATATAAGATAGCATCAAAGGTCATTGCTAATCTTTTAAAGGAAGTGCTTCCAGAGATTATTTCTGTAGAACAGTCAGCTTTCGTCCCTGGGCGTATGATTACTGATAACATTATCGTTGCCTATGAGCGCTTGCATTTTATGAAGCGCAACTGAGCTGTCAAAGACCGTCATTGTGCACTCAAGCTGGACATGATGAAGGCTTATGATAGAGTTGAATGGGAGTACTTGAGAGCGATCATGTTAAAGCTGAGCTTCTCAGAGAGATGGGTGAAGATTGTTATGCATCTTGTAAGCTCTGTGTCCTTTTCCGTTTTGCTTAATGGCAAGAAGTTGGAAGAATTTAAACCGAGCAGAGGTATTCGGCAGGGAGATCCCATCTCCCCTTACCTGTTTTTGTTAGCAGCAGAGGGCCTTTCGTGCCTCTTGAAGAATGTGAATCAGTCATCTCAGATGGGTGGGATACAGGTGGCCCCTTAGGCACCGCCAGTTAAGCACCTTTTGTTTGCAGATGATAGCTTGCTGTTTTTCAAAGCAAATGGTGGAGGGGCGATGGAGGTGTCAAACCTTTTGGAAACTTACTGTCAACCATCCGGTCAGAGAATTAACCCAATGAAATCTACTATATTTTTTAGCAAAGGTTGCCCAGCTAGTGTGAAAGAGGAGCTTAAAACAATATTGAATGTCCCAAATGAAACTCTAAATGACAAGTATCTAGGGATGCCTACTGACGTAGGTGCTTCTAAGAATGGGGCTTTCAAATATCTAAAGGACAGATTGTGGAGTAAAGTGAAAGTCTAGATAGAGAAAACTATTTCTTCTGCAGGGAAGGAGGTGCTGGTGAAGTCAGTTGCACAGGCAGTGCCGGTATACTCAATGTCATGTTTTAAACTCCCTAGAGGCTTGTGTGAGCACCTGAACAAACTCATACGCCAATTTTGATGGGGAAGCAAGGAGGGGAAGAGAAAAGCCAACTGGGTATCTTGGCACACAATGACACGACCAAAGTTTATGGGAGGACTGGGATTCTGGAATTTTGAGTTATTTAACCTAGCTCTCTTAGCGCGTCAGGCATGGCGCCTGATGCAGCAGTCGGACTCACTTTGTGCCCGTATTCTAAAAGTTATATATTTTCCGGACTCCAACATACTTTCAGCTGAACTTGGTGGACACCCCTCCCAGGTATGGAGGGCAATCTTAGAAGGCTGTGATGTTTTGCTCCAGGGTCTGATAAGGAGAGTCGGTGATGGTGCAACTACTCGGATATGGAAAGATAATTGGATCCCTAGAAACTGGACAATGAGGTCGAGAGCTTGTCTTTCGGCCAATCCACCATAGCTAGTGAGGGACTTGATCGATAGTACGGATGCTTCTTGGAGGAAGGACATGGTGGAACAGATGTTTGTTGCTGCTGATTCAAACATAATTCTAAGGATCCCTTTAAGCACAAGAAGAATGACCAATTTCTGGGCCTGGAGTCATGAGAAGAATGGTGTTTTTTTGGTACGCTCTACATATCGGATGCTAGTAGATACAAAGAGGAGAAGAGAAGAATGGCTTGAAGGAAGGGCGGGAAGCTCAAACTATGAGGCAGAAGCGAAATCATGGAAATCGTTGTGGTCAATGGAGGTACCAGGAAAAATTAGAAATTTCCTCTGGAGACTTGCAAAACACTCAACCCCAACAGAAGATGTGAGACTTCACAGGAATATGGCGACCACAGATCACTGCTAGATATGCGGGGCGCAGGACTCATGGCGCCATTCCCTATTGGAATGCACTATGGCTCACCGCGTGTGGGCTCTTACAGATGATGACATATCGTCTCTTTTTCAGGATACAACAGAAGGGAATGCCAAGAGATGGATTTTTTCATTGATAGAAGTTATGCCGCATGCACACTTAATCAAAACTGTTGTGACGTTGTGGGCGATTTGGTGGGCGCGCCGCAAAGCAATACATGAAGGAATTCTTCAGAGTCCTCACGCCACCAACTCCTTCGTTATCAGTTTTATTGCGGAGCTTGAAGCTATTAATGAAACAAATCAGCAACAGCCTCGTCAAGTGACTGTGGCATCAAGGAGTGCAGATGCGAGGTATGAATGGAGGGCACCAGCTCGTGGCATGGAAAAAATTCACGTTGATGGGGGTGTGGCGAGAGTTGGGAATGGAGAATCATCAGCAGCAGTGTGTCGGGACCAGGATGGCACCTACTTGGGCTCTTCGGCATTGGTTTTCAGCGATATTCACGACCCAGCGACACTAGAAGTTCTCGCATGCAAAGAAGCTATGGCACTTGCGCAAGACCTCTCATTAAGGAGAATCGTTATTGCTTGTGATTGCAAAACAGTGGTGGAAGAGATACATAAGGGATCGGCTGGCTCTTACAGTGTGATCATTAAGGAGATTGAAGGTTCAACAAGGGATTTTGATAGTTGCGTTTTTATTTTTGAAAGTCGTGTTTTGAATTTTGAGGCTCATAGTTTGGCCAAGTTTTCTTCGTCTTTAGCAGTGGGTCGCCATGTGTGGTTGGGCTTACCCCATGACCCGTTTGTAATTCCTGTAAACCGAATCCCGTCTTAATAAAGTGTGGGTTTACCGCTAAAAAAAGTACAAACTGTTAGAATAAATCCGAGGCATACCGTCGATCATCCGAGGACCAAGCAATCACACGAGCACGACACCGAGATTTGTTAACGAGGTTCACCGACATGGCTACATCCCCGGGGCTTGACTACGGGCGCTCCTCCCCATGACACCATCACAATACCGCACCCCGGCCGCCCGGGCGCCGGCACACGCCGCCGGCTCCCCCGCGTGCCCGTGCTATTATGCTGGCATAGGTTATATCGTGTGTCTAGCCCCGCTATATATGAGAGGCCTAGGATACAAGTGTCCTACTAGGACACGACTCCATATCCTGTCTACACACCGTACGATTCCAAGTCCAACTGTAACCTAACTTGTACAATAATATTCGACACAATTCTAACAAACTCCACCTTGGCGAATATTCTCCACCACCTTGAATTCGTCCATGCGTCGAACCTCCATGTACATTGGACTTGAGATACGTCATGAGCACCGCTGCTACTCCCAGACTCCATGTGACTCCACCTGCAACTGTAGTCCCTTCTTGTCTTCTTCACAATCAACACTCGAGCAAAATTAAGTTCCTCATTACTCTACCTTGTGCTTCCAACTTCCGGAGAATCCGTTCAACGCCATCACACACCGACCACTGTCTGCATGAAAATGAACAATTCACATATTGGACGCCACATATAAGAGTTACCTGAACTCAACGTCACCGCTCTTTCTTGACTGCTTGTCTGAAACTTGAAGGAATTTCACCGTTGCTTGTAGTCACCCCGAGTCAAATTTGCAGTTGTCTCATCACATGTATGACCACCAGAGCCCTGGCCCGTCTCCATGTCCCGTGCTAACCGCACGCCTCGCCGCTATTACCGCGTCGAGCCTCCGCTGTCCCGGTCGAGTCTCAAAGGTCGCGAACCCCACCACTCAAACCCCTACTGCAGAGAACCACCGATCATCACCGACCGATGCCGAGTATCACGCCTCCATCAGACCACTGGGCCCCAGTCCAATCCGCGTGTCTCTCGCTATCCCGCTGAAATAGGCTTCGACTCTCCGAATTCTTACGCCGTAGCCCTCCATCAGCACAGAGTGTAGTCATCCGTCAGACTCCAGCTCCACCTTCAACATGACTCTATGTAGCTGCGCTATGCTACCCCGCGCTCCGTCGACTTCAAGCTCTCTTATGTGTGCACCATCTTGAATCAACCCCGTGCCATAGTCTGTCAAAGCCGCACAAGCCCTCAGGCCTGCACCACGTGTTTCCACGCCCCAGAAGTCGGCCACCATCAGCATCACGCTCCTATGTCGTCGTCGCTGAAATCACCGCCGTCTTCTGCTTTGACCGACATCCCCGTCGATCCGTCAGACAGTCCAGTCCGACCCAGCCGAATTATCCGACTGCAACCATGCCCCATCCTGCGTCGTGTCCGCCCGCACACCTCCGTGCATTGCTTGACGCCCTGTGTATGCATGTTCCCTGCACGCGCACTCCAGACTCCTCCAAGCCTTATGCGTATGTAGTTGTCCTTGCCTTGTCGCTGCCCATTGTAATGTTCTCAGCTTGCTCCTTGGTACCGTCCTTAAGCACATCAGCAAACCGACCGAAGAAAAAAAACATGTCCATGCAACATGACCGTAGAGTCTAAATTGCACAATCCCTTCTCTTCTTCCTTTAATTCCCTTTGCTGTACCGCTCAACCAGGACTTAAATCATGCCTGCCATAACATGTACTTGCAGCAACGACTCAAACTTGGACTGTTTTTTTTTCACACAAATCTCACTTCGTACGTACAACCCTGCACGTCTTGACACAGAGCTCCCCAGCCTCGCGCATAGGCCTGGTGCGTCCAGCCCCGCCTGGGCCAGCGTGCCGCAGCCAGCCTGGGCCGCTGCTCTACAGCGCCAACCCACATGGGCGCCTAACCTGCGCCAGAGCCGCCGTCCGTACGCTATGTCACGAGCTTCCATGCGCACATGCCCTCGATCTGATCTCGCCCAAACTTCATACACGCCGCCGCGATCTAAGGCTGTATCTCGCCGAGACTCGAAACATCGAGGATTTCCGCTGTACGCCTTGCTCCACGTGCGCCCGAGGGTTTCTGCACGCCAACACGCGTCTGCCGTCAGCTTCCGAATCGATCTGCCGATCTCGATGCTTGCCTACGCGCCTGTCGTCGCTTGCACGCGCTCTGCTGCACGCACCGCTGCCTTCCGATTGCTTCCTAGCAGAACTCCCGCCGCCCATCGATCTTTTCCGGTCGCAGGTCTCGACCACTAACCAATTCGACGAATTCTACTCCGATCTCTAGATCAACAACCGCAACCTCAAATCGAACCTTGCTCATGATACCACTTGTTAGAATAAATCCGAGGCATACCGTCGATCATCCGAGGACCAAGCAATCACACGAGCACGACACCGAGATTTGTTAACGAGGTTCACCGACATGGCTACATCCCCGGGGCTTGACTACGGGCGCTCCTCCCCATGACACCGTCACAATACTGCACCCCGGCCGCCCGGGCGCCGGCACACGCCGCCGGCTCCCCCGCGTGCCCGTGCTATTATGTTGGTATAGGTTATATCGTGTGTCTAGCCCCGCTATATATGAAAGGCCTAGGATACAAGTGTCCTACTAGGACACGACTCCATATCCTGTCTACACACCATACAATTTCAAGTCCAACTGTAACCTAACTTGTACAATAATATTCGACACAATTCTAACACAAACTACTCGTAGAACTAGCACGTTAGTAACGAGATATTATAGGGGGGCCAACGCGGTGGGGGTGTCTGACCCCTGCTCGCCCCCCCCGCCCCCCCCCCCCCCCCCCCCCGTCTCTGCCTCTGAATAGAGCACCAAGGAAGACAATCAGAATTCACTAGGTGTCTTTTCTAGTTTGAAGGCATTTAATTTGTTTTGCACTCATTTTAGCATTGACATTTTCATTTTTAATGAATTATTATGAGAACTGGTTCTGGACTAAACCTCATGTGTGTGACCCCCACCCATGGTTCTTGTAACCTTGTTGCCTTTTGAACATTAATTAATACTATTCAGATGGGCCATCGCCCTTTGTTGCATGTTCAAAAAACATTATTCACCAGTTATGAATTTGTTCAGAGAATAAGGACAGTTCTGCACGTGGCGGATGAGGAATCTGAGCATGCCTACTTGTCCAGGTTTTGTGTAGTGTTGTGTGTCGTTTGTGTTTGTTCAGTAGTGGTGTGTGCAGTCTGTACTGAATTTTGGCTACAAAACGCTACTATAATCTTTCATATTAAACAACTATTAATAACTGACAATTATTAATAACTGACATTCTATTTTTCTTGCACTTTTTCAGCGAAATTTTGGGCCATGTCATCATGCTACTATTTGTTACGATTTTTTAAAGCACATGGGAGAGAAGTAGAGTGTATCATCCGGGCCTCTATTTTGAGTGTCACAGATCAATGAGTGCCTTATTTTTTCTTCAAACCAAGGTCGGTACATTCCCTCGCTTGCGTAGAACAGACAGCTAAAAATTAATCAAAACTTACTTGCAAATAGTAACCCATCGATGTCTTGCTTGTGCATGCTTTCAACTCCTAGTGCCGTAATTATGTAATGATTAGTTTAGCGGGTCAACAGCTTTCTAATGATCCTCCTAACTACCTGCCTCTGTTGTTTAGTCGCAATGGGCTGTCGTGTTCATCGCCCAATTTCAAACTATATTTGCTAAATAATAGCATGTTGATTATGAACAGTTTTTGCTACGCTAATGATTTTCTCTAGTCCCTTTAACGTGCAATCCATATGTGTAATGTGCTCCTGCAATTTGTTTGCTACTTATTTTGTTCTTTTGTCCCTCTATTCAGTTTCCCTCTTGGCATTCGTTTATATATCATATGGGATGCATGGCTATTTGTTTATCCCTTTAGATGTAAGCATTGGCAAATATACAACACATGCTTCCCGCTGCATCTATCGAAAGCATCCTATGCAGAAGGACAGTCTTATGTATTTAGTATATGTCTGCTTCATTTCAGAAAAGAATTGACATAGTGAGTAACCACATAAAGGGTCTCAATAGGTGCTGCAAAGGCGACTTAAGTATTTAAATTGATTTACATGGTTAGTGGGGAGCTACTGAGATAATTTGTAGGATACCATGCCAACATTGTCTGGGTAAAATGTGTTATTGTGTGGCTATGGAAGTATACGGAGAATAGCCTGCAAAACTTCCACTTATAGGATTCTCTTTTTCTCTTATCCATGGATGCTCCACTATTAACCTTGAACGCATAAAAGAAGTACCTTTGCATTCATTGTAGACATTCTCTCTGCACTGGCACATCCATAGGATAAAAATCACAGCGCAGTAGTTCGTTGAGAACCACTCCAGTCCCTGTCCTATCTTGCACCACAATTTATCTCCTCTGCTTACAGCAGCTCAGTGATATATATGGCTCAAAATCACAGCGCAGTAATTGGTTGAAAATCACAACGTAGTAGTTGGTTGATCCTTCACTAGTTGGCAGTTTATACTTAGACCTTTTATGCTCCCTAGCATATTAACATCTCTAGTTGCGACGGTTAAGTTGGATGCACAACTGAGGTTATCCTCTGGGTACATTAGTAGAAAACCGGGCTTTGGTCCAAGCCAGAAAAGGGCATTAATCCCGGTTCACTCACGAACCGAGACCAATGGGTGCATCAGTCCCGGTTCGTGAGGCCAGGGCGCCGGCCGGGCCTCGGGGGGCATTGGTCTCGGTTCGTGAGGGATTTGAGGAGCTGGAGCTTGACCACCCTATAGGTGAAGAGGAGAATCAGCTGGTTAATGCTTTGAGGAGTACATGTCTATAGAGGAAGGAGTACATCAAGCTTCCAAACTGGACGCCTCCTCCTCGTCCTCCTCCTCTGGCGAATCAGGGCACTCCGCCTCCTTCTTCGGCTCCTCCGGCGCGTGAGGGCACTCCGTCTCCTCCTTCGCCTGCTCCGGCACGTCGGGGCACTCCGCCTCCTTCTCCGGTTCCTCCGGCGCGTGAGGGCACTCCGTACTCCTCCTTCGCCTGCTCCGGCGCATCGGGGCACTCCGCCTCCTTATCCGGCTCCTCCTGCGCGTGAGGGCACTCCGCCTCCTTCTCCGGCTCCTCCAGCGCGTGAGGGCACTCCGCCTCCTCCTCTGCCTCGTCAGCAACGGCAGAAGATAGATGCCGCCGCTCCGGCTCCTCCGGCGCGTCGGAGCACAGCGCCACGTAAGCAGCGACGGAAGAGAGACGCCGTCGGTCCGGCGGCTAGCAGTACAAGCAGAGCGGGAGGCAATTCAGATACGTCCATCTCTCAAGGCTCCAGAAAAATTACCATATGAGAGGACCGAGAAGGAAAATGCGGAGAACTGTGAAGCCCAAGTGAGGGACTTTTTTGCAAAGAAACTTCCACCTCCAAAGGGGACGATAGATCCGGTGAAAGCGAGGCGCACTATCGATGCCCTGAAGCGACCACCACCGCCTCCGCCGGATTCCAACTTTGTCCGCTGTCTTAAACAGACATATGAAGATGCGCGGCGGTCGGGAAAAAAGGTTAGCAAAATGAAGAAGTGGGAAAAAATTCCCTGGCTCGGCTAACAGGCGAACCAATCGTGCCCCCCCCCCCCCGCTCAAGGTGTCTAGCGATATCGTCGCTAATCAGCCGGGGATGGTGCCTGGTACCAATCCCGCTGATTACCTGAGCGATGATATAGAGTTTGAAACAATGGAGGTGGACGAATTCAGATACCATTACGGGCAGCCTCTCGTCAAACCTGGTCATCCTCCTCTAACAACGATGATGCGAAGATCCCATGAATGGTACATGAAAACCTGCAGCGAGTCTAGGAAGGATACTTTGACGCTGAGAATTAAAGAGGAGCACGACCTCGTTGGAATGGATCTGTTGTCTGTTGAATTTGACGAGTTATTCTAGTTATACAATCAAAAGGCCCTTGACAAAACACTCGTGACTTGCTACTGTCTGTAAGTACTATTTTTGTAATTAAGTCTCTATATATAGCTCAGCACTTTTATTGCATGTATATGTAATTATCTCAGTATATTATGAAAATTGAAGATCGTCGAATGTAGTAAAGCACAAATCTATGACATTGGGTTCATTAACCCAAATATCTTACATGCATGTACGGTTCAAAAAAATGTCACAATACCGAGGTCAACTTGCTACAATCTTTGCTTAAAAATCAAAACAAAGATAAAATACACTTTCCTTACAACTTCAAGTGAGTGTTAATGTCATGTGCATATTCAATTTCCCTTATTACTCGAGGTTATAGTTATGTAATTGATGATTTATGCATGCGTGTGCAGGTTCCACTTTATTCTCCTAGAGATTAAGCTTGACGAGGGAGTAGTAACGGTTTTAGACTCGAGAAGAAAAAATCCCCAGGACTATGCGGACCTGACTGAAATGCTCCATAAGTAAGTTCAATCGATCATTATCGCACCATATCGGCAATTTTGTTCATTTCCTAATATCAAGTAATTATTTTCTTTATCTAGCACGGTTTGGAAAGAGTTCACCGTAATTGTTCCGGAACTGCCGAGGGAGCTGCGATCTACACACCCGAAAGTAAGTACTAGTACCTAGTTCCGCGCATCTCCCATTGATTCTAGCTACTTTCATCAATACTATTTAGCATGCTTGCTTATCAGTTTGATTGACCTCTATTTCTCGTAAAGTGCTTGTGGTAGGAAGCCGGGAATGATTTTTGTGGATACTACGTTTGCGAGTTCATCTACAACGCGACGGCCTCTAAGCAGGGCTACTCTGAAAACAATATGAAGTCCGTAAGCAAAAATATTCATAATTTGATTTTATTACCATCATTTGTGTTGAGTTTCATTCATATACATGTATTGACCCCCTTCTTCAAATTAAATCTGGCAGATGCGGGATGAACTCGTACCACATGATAGCATATGAGCAATTCAAGAGGATTGGCGGGATTCTTTCTTGACCACGTCATCAATAAAGCCGGAGAATACCATGTGAAAATTAACCTTAGATGTTACGGATTGTAAGAGACCTTATATTGTATATATGTAGCTAGTAGTGTCGCATAGATATACGAAAACTTGTTGTTCGACAAATCTCTCGGAGAAAGAGAGGTCACTCCTCTCTGTATATGTTCATAACGATCTTGTGTAATTAATGGTTCCTTAATTTACTTACTAGCTAGCGTGTTGAGTTCTCTCTATACGTATAGTAGCTAGCGTCGACCAAGTACGGAGATAAAAGAGGTCACTTCTCTCTATTAGCTAGGTAACACAATATATGAAACCCTTAAATTAATCCTCCAAAACCCCCTAGACACCCCCCTTCAAAAAAACAAAAACCACTGCTTCTGCCAGCTGCTGACGCTTGGATGCCTTTTGGTCCCGTTTGATGTTACCAACCGGGACTAAAGGTCTTTCTGCCTGGGCGCCTTGCAGCGGCCCCGTGGAGCCCCTTCTGTCCTGGTTCATAAGCGAACCGGGATTAAAAGTTTTGGGCTTTAGTCCCAACCCTTTAATCCCGGTTCCAGAACAGGGGCTAAAGGGCCTATGGAACCGGGACAAATGGGCCATTTTTTACTAGTGTTAGCATGCTAAGTGTTAATTGTTAGATTCATCACTAGAAGGCGATGTATGAATGAGATACATCGGGGATACGAGTACACAACCAGCATAACAAAGTGATGCTGGTGGTAGGATAGGAAGCAACATTGGTACATCCAAGTGGCCTGATATGGCAGATCGCTCTAATTGTGCAATCTTTGTTCTCTCAAGATCTGCCTACACATGTCTCATGTGTATATATATACAAAAAAAAGTTAGACATAATCACTATTGTGTGTCATCTTGTGTGTGGCCAACACTGAGTCATACATGTATTTGCGAGAAAAGACTGCTATTCATTTGCCTTGTGTACCAAATCAACATGCATGTTGTCGGTGTCAAAACCGGCGGATCTCGGGTAGGGGGTCCCGAACTGTGCGTCTAGGCGGATGGTAACAGGAGACAAGGGACACAATGTTTTACCCAGGTTCGGGCCCTCTTGATGGAGGTAAAGCCCTACGTCCTGCTTGATTAATATTGATGATATGGGTAGTACAAGAGTAGATCTACCACGAGATCAAGGAGGCTAAACCCTAGAAGCTAGCCTATGGTATGATTGTTGTATGTTGTCCTACGGACTAAAACCCTCCGGTTTATATAGACACCGAAGAGGGTTAGGGTTACAGAAAGTCGGTTATAATGGTAGGAGATCTAAATATCCGCATCGCCAAGCTTGCCTTCCACGCCAAGGAAATTCCCTTCCGGACACGGGACGAAGTCTTCAATCTTGTATCTTCATAGTCCAGGAGTCCGGCTGAAGGTATAGTCCGGCCATCCGGACACCCCCTAATCCAGGACTCCCTCAGTAGCCCCTGAACCAGGCTTCAATGACGACGAGTCCGGCGCGCAGATTCTCTTCGGCATTGCAAGGCGGGTTCCTCCTCCAAGTACTTCGTAGAAGATTTTGAACACAAAGAATAGTGTCCGGCTCTGCAAAATAAGTTTCCACATATTTCCATAGAGAGAATAATATTTACACAAATCTAATCTGATGACGTATTCCGTAGCATGACATCACACCACGGCCAAGCCTTTATTCGAATCGTTTTTACTCCCACACCTCAGCGCATTTTGCGAGGTGGTTTCCTTGGCACGTCTTGTCAAAGCAGAGATCGTGTCCCCTTATTCCGGGATTCTCATCAATACGGATGTGGGTAACCCAACTGCGCCATTTATCACGGCGCTTGGGAGATAAGCGAGTTTTACCAGGCTGGTGGGGACGCTTAACCGCATCCGCCCATATAAGGGGATAAGGATCCACCTTTTTACCTACGCCTTCTTCCTCCTTTGCCTATCCATCTTTCGCGCACTCGAGCTTCATCGCCCAAGCCCGCACTTCCCACCTCAACCTTCTCCAGCCATGTCCGGAGCGGGAGGCAAGTGGATGGTCTCCTCCGTCAAGGAGGGACACATAAAAAAGCTGAGGAAGGCCGGATACTTGTCTGATGACATCACGCACCGGCTTCCCGAAGAGGGGCAGCTCATCCCCACCCCCAGGCCCCATGAGAGGGTGGTGTTCCTCCCTCATTTCCTCCACGGACTGGGCTTTCCTCTCCACCCATTTGTCTGGGGGCTCATGTTCTACTATGGCCTGGATTTCCACGATCTGGCCCCGAACTTCATCCTTAACATCTCGGCATTCATCGTCGTGTGCGAGGCTTTCCTCTGCATCCGCCCCCATTTCGGTCTTTGGCTCAAGACTTTTAATGTCAAGCCGAAGGTGGTGCGCGACACCCAGGCGGAGTGCGGAGGTGCCATGGCGGGCAAGATGCCCAACGTCCTATGGCTCGAGGGCTCCTTTGTGGAGTCCCTAAAGGGGTGGCAATCGGGGTGGTTTTACATCACCGAGTCGCGTGATCCTGAATGGATCGCAGCCCCTAAGTTCCGGTCCGGACCCCCTACGCGGCTCACGTCCTGAAAAGAGACGGGCCTGTCGTGGGGCAACGAAGGAGAGGTGACTGGACTGCAGACATGCATCCAATCCCTGGTGAACAAGCAGCTCAAGCTTGTCAATGTAGTACAGGTTATGCTCGTCCGCCGGATCCTCCCGTGTCAACAACGGGACTTCAACCTGTGGGAGTTCGACCCGGCGCAGCACCAAACTCTGAGCAGGCTCTTCGACACGACGTACGAAGATGCCTGGAAGGTGCTATTCAAGGGTGCCAAGGCTCCCGCATCCGCTTCCGAGGATCGCGGATTCAGCACGCAGCGTCAAGCTAGTGCGGTAAGCTATTTTTACCTTTTGCAGGATGTTGGTTTTCCATAGTTTGACTCTATGCGGGATGTAAACTCTCTTACCTTTGACAGGCTTGGCAGGTGAAGTCCGGACCGATTAACTGTTCGGCTCCTTTGCCCGAAGACCCAGCCAATGCTCGCTTAGCGAATCTGCTGGTTCCGGCACCCTATGTGGTGCCGGAGAAGAAGGCCAAGAAGAAGGCCACGGGGACTCGAAAGAGTGCCCGGCGTCTGGAGGTGTCGGATTCATCATCCGACGAATCTGAGACGCACTCCTCCCGTGAAGACGAGGAGGAGGAAGAAGAAGCCTCTCCCCCTCTAGCGGGGGGAGGAAAGAAGAGGAAGGCCGCCCCGTCCGGGGAAGCCGAAGGGTCAAAGAAGAGGAAGACCCCTCCTCCGGACTACTCCACCGACGCCGATGATGGCAAAGAGGAGTGGCCGCACAGGGCCAAGCGCCCGTCGAAATCGTAAGTATTCGGATACCAGAGTAACTCATAGCATTCCTTTATGGCACAATCTTTCCTTATGTCGAATATAATTATGCAGACCGCCCAAGGCCGGACTTGACGAGTCGTCGAGCGGCTCCCTGGATTCATCGGACGTGAATTCACTTCCGCCCGCCACCTCCCCCCGCACTACGAACGACGCCGAAGTTGCGTCACAACAAGTTCCGGGTCAAGAGGAGGTGGTCCTGAAGGAGCCGCAAAGCAACCTCTCGGACTCCAGGAGTAAGGGGGACAAGACCCCCCAGGGCTCCAAGTCCGGCTTTGAGCCGGACACCACGCCGGAATCGTCAACGGTTCCGGACCGTGGTAGGCGAACTCCTTCCAAGAGGAGCAAGCCTACTGAGCCGGCGGCCCCCGCCCAACCGGAGGCGCCGGACAATCTGCTGGAGGTGCTTAAAGGTGCCTCCATCGACGAGGAGCACCGTACTATTATGAGTGCGGTGATCCAGAAGGTTCAGTCCTCCTAGAGCGGACTGACTGAAGTTTGCACCAGCCTTCTAACATGCTTTGAGGTAAGTAAAAATATGTAAAAATATTACCGCATAGACAGTAGCCCCTGACGCTCTGTTTGGCGTTCGGAAAGAAAAGCCGAATAGAGGATCTAATAAAATTCGCAGGACTCTAATAGAAAAGAGTCAATATGCGTATGCAGGCTTCGCTGCTAGCGACCGCCGCACTGACTGCGGAGGTGGGCGCCCCGAAGCAGGGCCTCGAGCGGTCCGAGCAAGAGCTCGGCCTTGCCAAGCGGCAGCTCGAGGAGAAAGAAGGTAAGAGATACCTTATAGAAAAATACAAAAAAGATGCAATTGCAAAAAATGACAGGATTAACGCGGCTTGTTGTAGGGGCCACAACTGAGGTAGCGACCCTCAAGCAGGCGCTGTCCGAGGCCGATAAGAGAGCGGCCACAGAGTGCACCGAGCGGGAGAAATATGAGACGCAGGTTGGCGAGGTGCGGCAAGAGCTCCAGGCTCTCATGAAAAAACATGAGAGCTTGGAGCTTGACTCGAAGACGCGAGCGTCTGAGCTCGCGGCGGCCATTGAAACTGCCAAGTCTGCCAAGGCCGAAGCCCAGAAGGCCCTTCAGGAGGTGGATGCTGTGAAGAAAATAGCGGCGGGTAAGGCTTTCTTTATGCAAAGCAAGCATGTGAAAGTGAATTACTTGTTACTTACCTGGATCCGGAGCTCTCCGGGAGCATTCGCAGATTTTCCCCGCAGCGTATCTGATGTCGGCGCATTCTACCGAGCCGAAGAAGGCTGCTCGACGGAGAAGGTGTTCTGGTCTCAGTATGCTGAGGCCGGACACCCTGTGCCCCTGAGCGACCAGCTGAAGCAGCTGGTCGAGCTCCACAAGGTGGCCGAACAGGCCATGAAGGGCCTCATAGTTCGGCTGTGGCCTGGAGAGGCTCTGCCTGGGAGCTACTTCGGACTGGTGCGGCGGCTGGTGGAGGCCTGTCCAAGGCTCGAGGTCATCAAGCGCTCCGTCTGCATCGAAGGTGCCGGAGGGCCCTTGCCCGCGCTAAGGTGCACTGGGGCAAGCTGGACGGTGAGAAGCTTGTGAAGGATGGGCCACCGCCGGGGAAATAGCATCGCAAGCCCGAGAACTATTATAAGGACGTTCTGAAGGGTGCCCGCCTTATGGCGGATGAATGTACCAGCGATGTAATTTTTGAGTAAACTCGCTCGTATTGTCCTGTGCGCTGAAAACTTGTTCATATGCGCTAAGCAATGCTTTTTAAATTTAAAATATTACCTTCTATGCGGCCATTTATCAAAATTGAGAGATGGCGAGTCGTCGGCTTCTGCCCCCATGCCACTAGTACTGGGGTGTTCGGGATAAACCTGAGCGCTCTTTTTCCCATGTTTGGGTCCTTCGCGGGAGGCACTCAGCACAACGAACAAGGCAATCGGACTATAATGCTTGAACACTCTCACTTTGCCATAGAATTCTATAATTTTAAATTTCGGCGAAGCCCCTAGTATTCGGAAGACCGAGTTCGGGGCGCTATCCACACCTTTGGCCGGACAAAGCCGACTCCTCGCTCGAAGCGGCATAAGTCTTTAGGGACTCGAAAAACCTCTCGAACAGCGACCGGTCTCGCGCTTCATCATGACAGTCAGTTTTAGCTTTCTCTACTGAGGTGCTCAGCCCAGCTCAACAGGGGCACAATCGCAGTAGTTCTCCTAGTGCTACCTTAGCCGATATAGCGGAACGTAAGGTACCAAAACATAGGAGCCGGGCAAACCCAACTATTGACCCAAGACATGATTCAGAGCCGATGCATATAATGCTATAAGTTCGAAGTGCCACACTTGTGTAAGTGTTCAGACTTTTCACACCATACTGAGGGGTACCTAAGACCCTGGTGTATTGGCCGTACCACAGTGTACGGATGCAACATGTCATTAATGAACATATATTCATAAAAAGAGTAATGCAAAAATAGATAAAAGCTATGCATTATTTATTAAAAAGGCTGCGATCAAAGCAGAACGATACAAACAGCGCGATAAGCAAAAGGTTGGACTATTTAACATGTCCGGTCCAGGGGCAGGCCGCGGAATTGTATGCAAAACAGGTATACTGCTCGTAATAGAGACCACCTGAGAGTTCCATAATGCGGCATGGCTTGTCTGCTTCCCTGGTTCTTGTATCGTTTGTGCGGCAATTATACTGGCGGACAGGCCTTCTGAAGAATGTAGTCCTGAAAGTAAGAGAAAATTAAAAAAAGAAATCAACAGCCCCTAGGACGGTTTAAGCCGTATTTTGGGCGTGCCGTGATGGTGCCCCTCCCCCTGTGCCCATGGTATTTCAAGAGTGTAGTTATGTACGCGAGGCACTGGTTTCGCTATTTTTCGAGGGCTGGGGTTAGGGCCGCATTGCTACGCCTGCTCGGAACGTGCTAGGCGGTCTTGTTGTAGGTTACTCCGGGCGCGCTTGACAGTGTCCGGACATTTAACGGACGGACTGGAGAGCTGCCTTGAGAGGCTGCTTTGTATTTCCGCTGCGAGGGCCGCCGTGTGTTCCTCCGTTCGGAGGGAGCGTTCGGTGTTTTCATTTACCGTGATTACTCCTCGAGGGCCTGGCATCTTGAGCTTAAGGTATGCGTAGTGCGGCACCGCATTGAACTTTACAAATGCGGTTCGCCCGAGCAGTGCGTGATAGCCACTGCGGAACGGGACTATGTCGAAGATTAACTCCTCGCTTCCGAAATTATCCGGAGATCCGAAGACCACTTCAAGTGTAATTAAGCCTGTACAGTTGGCCTCTACACCTGGTATGACGCCTTTAAAGGTCGTTTTGGTGGGCTTAATCCTCAAGGGATCTATGCCCATTTTCCGCACTGTATCCTGGTAAAGCAGGTTCAGACTACTGTCGCCGTCCATAAGGACTCTTGTTTGATGAAATCCGTTAATGATTGGGTCTAGGACCAATGCGGCGAATCCGCCATGACGGATGCTAGTGGGGTGGTCCCGTCGATCGAAAGTGATCGGGCAGGAGGACCATGGGTTGAACTTTGGGGCAACTGGCTCCATCACATATACGTCCCTTAACGCACGCTTCCGCTCCCTCTTGGGGATGTGGGTTGCGTATATCATGTTCACCGTCCGCACTTATGGGGGAAAACCCTTCTGTCCACTGTTGTTCGGCGACCGGGGCTCCTCCTCGTCATCGCTACGCAGCCCCTTGTCTCTAGTTTCGGCATTTAGCTTGCCTGCCTGCTTGAACACCCAACAATCCCTGTTGGTGTGATTGGCTGGCTTTTCGGGGGTGCCATGTATCTGGCACAAGCGATCGAGTATTAGGTACAAACTGGACGGGCCCTGAGTATTTCTTTTGAATGGCTTTTTCCACTGACTGGATTTGTAGCCTCTGAATCCGGCTTGACTGTCGTATCCTCATTTTTGTCGCTGTTAACGCGGCGCTTTTGCTTGTTCCGACGCGACCTACCACTTTTGTCCTTGGTGTCCGAATTACCAAGGTTCTTGGTCAAGTTATTGCTACGAGCTAGCCAGCTGTCTTCTCCCGCGCAAAAGCGGGTCATGAGTGTCGTGAGGGCTGCCATAGATTTCGGCTTTTCCTGTCCAAGGTGCCGGGCAAGCCACTCGTCGTGGATATTATGCTTGAAGGCTGCTAAGGCCTCTGCGTCCGGACAGTCGACAATTTGATTTTTCTTTGTTAGGAACCATGTCCAGAATTTCCTGGCCGATTCCTCTGGCTGCTGAATTATGTGGCTTAGGTCATCGGCGTCTGGTGGTCGCTCATAGGTGCCTTGGAAGTTGTCAAGGAATGCGGCTTCCAGGTCCTCCCAACAACCAATTGATTCTGCTGGCAAGCTGTTAAGCCAATGCTGAGCTGGTCCTTTAAGTTTGAGTGGGAGGTATTTGATGGCGTGTAGATCATCACCGCGGGCCATATGTATATGAAGGATATAATCCTCGATCCATACCGCGGGATCTGTTGTGCCATCGTATGATTCGATGTTCACGGGCTTGAAACCCTCAGGGATTTGATGATCCGTTACTTCATTTGTGAAGCATAGGGGGTGTGCGGCGCCTCTGTATTGGGCTATATCACGACGCAGCTCAAACTAGCTTTGCCTATTGTGTTCGGCCCGACCGGATTTATTATATCCGGAGTGACGATCATTGTCACGTGTCGTGGGGCGCCCGTGCGATCCGTAGATCGATCTTGTTTGCCTCGCCTTGTCCTCCAATATGTCTCGCAGGTCTGGCGTGTTTTCCCGTGCCTTTGAATGTTTTTATCAGCGCCGGGGTGTGGCTTGAGTGGAGGGCCGAGAGGCCTCTCTGTCGCGGCCACGAGGTGGCCGATCGGCCATATCATGCGTTGGTGAAGTAGGTTTAGGTGCTTCCTTCTCTAATTGGGGTAGCAACCTGCGCTTTGGGTAGCTCTTGGAGGGGCGTTCGAGTTCATACTCTTCGGCCGCAAGGACTTCAGTCCATCTGTCGGCTAGCAGATCTTGGTCAGCTCTAAGCTGTTGCTGTTTTTTCTTGAGGCTGCTTGCCGTGGCCATAAGCCTGCGTTTGAAACGCTCTTGTTCGACGGGATCCTCTGGCACGACGAATTCGTCGTCGTCGAGGCTTGCCTCGTCTTCGGAGGGAGGCATATAATTATCATCCTCAACCTCTCTGTCTGCCGCTCTCTCATGAGGGTTGGCTTCTCCATCCTCCTGTGCTAAATCTTGCTGGAGGGGGTGTTCTTTGGCGCTATCCGCAGTATTGTTATCTCCCGTGCCGGAATCACCGTTTTTGCTTTGGCGGGATTTAGAACGGCGCCGCTGACGCCGGCGCTTAGGTTGTTTCTTGGAGGGGTCATCCCCCGCCGTTCCATCGCCATCTCCTTCTTTTGGGGTATCCACCATGTATATGTCATACGACGAGGTGGCTTTCCAGTGCCCTATAGGTGCTGGTTCTTGATCATCTCCTGCATCGGCGTCCATATCGTCGATGTCTTCGGAGTCAAAGTCGAACATGTCGGTTAAATCATCGACAGTGGCTACAAAGTGGGTGGTCGGTGGGTTTTGAATTTCTTCATCGTCCGTATCCCAATCTTGCTGACCGTAGTCCGGCCAAGGCTCTCCTGATAAAGAGAGAGACTTTAGTGACTTCAGAATATCGCCAAAGGGCGAGTGCTGAAAGATGTCCGCGGCGGTGAAGTCCATGATCGGCGCCCAATCGGATTCGATCGGCAGGGGCGCGGAGGGCTTGGAGTCCGGAGTGGAGTCCGGCGCTTTGGAGTCGCAGGCTTCGTAGAGGACCAAGCTGGTGTTCGGCTCAATCGCCGTAGAGATTGCAGCCCCCAAGGCGGTGTCCAACCACCCATCCTCGATCGGCGCAGCTGGCTCCGAACTAGGGGTCAGAGCTGATGCGGGTGCGGCCTCCAGGGCACTGTTCGGCGGCAGAGCTAGATCATGCCCATCATGACAGTGCGGCGCGCCCGGCTATGGCTCGAATCCGTCGAAAATCAAATCTCCGCGGATATCAGCCGTGTAGTTCAAGCTTCCAAATCTGACCTGATGGCCAGGGGCGTAGCTTTCGATCTGCTCCAGATGGCCAAGCGAATTGGCCCGCAGTGCGAAGCCACCGAAGACGAAGATCTGTCCGGGGAGAAAAGTCTCGCCCAGGACTGCATCGCCGTTGATGATCGGAGAAGCCATCGGGCCTAAAAGTGAGGACACAGAGGAACTCTCAATGAAAGCACCAATGTCAGTGTCAAAACCGGCGGATCTCGGGTAGGGGGTCCCGAACTGTGCGTCTAGGCGGATGGTAACAGGAGACAAGGGACACAATGTTTTACCCGGGTTCGGGCCCTCTTGATGGAGATAAAACCCTACGTCCTGCTTGATTAATATTGATGATATGGGTAGTACAAGAGTAGATCTACCACGAGATCAAGGAGGCTAAACCCTAGAAGCTAGCCTATGGTATGATTGTTGTATGTTGTCCTACGGACTAAAACCCTCTGATTTATATAGACATCGAAGAGGGTTAGGGTTACACAAAGTCGGTTATAATGGTAGGAGATCTAAATATCCGCATCGCCAAGCTTGCCTTCCACGCCAAGGAAAGTCCCTTCCGAACACGGGACGAAGTCTTCAATCTTGTATCTTCATAGTCCAGGAGTCCGGCTGAAGGTATAGTCCGGCCATCCGGACACCCCCTAATCCAGGACTCCCTCACATGTGCACTTGAGTTTTCAGCATTTACTTTATTTATTGAAAACATTGTTCAAGTACACACACACACACACACACACACACACACACACACACACACACACACATATATATATATATATATATATATATATATATATATCTTATTGCAATACAACTACCACAACAAAGCCTTTAGTCCCAAACAAGTTGGGGTAGGCTAGAGGCGAAACCCATAAGATCTTCGTGACCAACTCATGGCTCTGGCACATGGATAGCAAGCTTCCACGCACCCCTGTCCATAGCTAGTTCTTTGGTGATACCCCAATCCTTCAGGTCTCTATTAACGGACCCTTCCCATGTCAAATTCGTTCTATCCCGACCTCTCTTGACATTCTCCGTACGCTTTAGCCGCCCGCTATGCACTGGAGCTTCTGAAGGCCTGCGCTGAATATGCCCAAACCATCTCAGACGATGTTGGACAAGCTTCTCTTCCATTGGATATCACAATGTGCTGCCCATTGAGTTTAATTGTATTCAAGAGCCTCGGCTCACATGAGCTATCTGCTATAAGAGGGAAAAAAGACTTCTGTGTCATAGAATTGAATCCAACAATTGGTTCAAGAAGTTTATTTATGAGCATGTGTTGCCAATTCCACATTTGAAGCTAAATGTTCAGTCGAGAGAAGAAATTGGTTGAGTGCTGAGTTTTACTAGCGTATTGGGTTCTTATTTTCAAACCAAGGCGGTGAGGCAGGGCAAAAAGTACAGATCTTATTAGAGCAGAAGTAGCACATATGTTTGAAGGTGATCTAATAAGCATGTTGCAGCACGCAGATGGCACTTTCTTTTTCATTTGAAGTTGGTAGAAATTTAAGGAGTATGCTTTGTTTGCTTGAGCAATTATCCAGGCCAAACGTTAAATTTGAGATTGTTTTTGGATGTAGAGGCTTAAAAAAAATAATGACCATATCCAAATAAACATGTAGGCACTCAACTTAATCTGAGTTAACAACATATACAGAGAGACAACACTGATCCATACCTCTGCTTTGGCGTACTGCGTACATAACTTAGAAAGTAATTGCGTCACTGATCCACATTGCTTTGATTCACTGAAAAAATCTGAACCACACATGTGCTACTACACGTGAAACTCATCATGTTGCAGCCCTATTTTTACATGTACTAATGCAAGTTAGTACCGAAATAAGTCAAGATCACTGTTTGATTTACTTTTTCTTTAACCTATTTGAGAATTTAAGAAGAGATATATCACTGAAACCATAAACTGGATCCATGCTTTGTTTGCACCTTTGTATTTGCTTCATGCATTGGCCACGTGATAGCCACTAAGTTTTCGAGCTGAACATATTAAATAAAAATAACCTTGCAAAGTTAGTTATACTTCAGTTTCAATTTGCTCTACAAAGTTATGACTTGGGGGAGGGGGCCTGAAAGAAATGTACTGATGGATGTAGAGACGTCCAAATTTCCTAAATGAATTGACGGTTGCATATGTTTTACGGTATTACAGATTCTAGAAGAGTTTATATGGCTTGGGATAGGGCAGGAAGCCTGCCATCTGTACTACGGGAAAATCACGGTTTGCCGTGTGAACAACTATAAGCCGAGTGCTTTTTTTGGGTACTCGGCTTATGTGCGTATAAGCCAAGCCTCCAGGAGAAAACACCCGGCAACTAGAAAGTACTCGGCTTATAGCTATCTGTAAGCCGAGTCGTACAAACACTAGTAGAAAACAGGGCTATGGTCCAGGCCGGCTCAGCCCATTAGTCCCGGTTCAGTGTAGAACCGGGACTAATGTGGGCATTGGTCCCGGTTCGTGAGCCCAGGGGGCCGGCCGGGCCACGTGGGCCATTGGTCCCGGTTCGTCTGGACCTTTTGGTCCTGGTTGGTGGGACGAACCGGGACCAATGGGCCTCGCTCCTGGCCCACCACCATTGGTCCCGGTTGGTGGCCTGAACCGGGACCAAAGGCTCCCCTTTAGTCCCGGTTCTTGCCACAAACCGGGACCAATGAGGTGCCTATATATACCCTCGCCCGCGAGCAGAGCACTCCAGTGCTCTGTTTTTCTCTGGCCGGCGAGGGGAGGGGTTTGTGGTGCTCTAGCTCACCCCCTATGCACATGAGGTGTTCGATGGAATGCCCGAGCCACACTACTTAAACTTTCTCCTCTCGAAGCTCGACCTCTAAGCTCCATTTTCCTCGAGATTTGTCTAGATTTAGCGGTCCATCACGCCCCGTCCCCGTCTTCACCGCCGTCGATCACCCGCGCTGATCTCATCACCGACACCACCGTGGTGAGCCTCTTGTTCTTATCTTCTTTCTGAAAGGAAAAATATTCTTACTTGTCTGTTTAGATAGATACTTGTATCATTTTCTTACATTTATTATTGCATCTTATATAGTGCGATGGTTTTGGTATCCGCCCCCGTCGGCCCTCGTCCTGTCTATGATTCGGATTTGGTATGTATATTATCTTCATAACTATTGGTTCATTTTATTGTTTATGAAAATTATGCCGACCAACGTGACATAGATTTTATTTATCTAGGATGTATGTGAATCGGAAATGCCAACCGACCCTATTGTCGAGAGGTTAAATTTAGTTGAAGAAGAAAACAATTTGTTGAAGGAAAAAATAAAAAAAATTGAGGAGGAGAAGATGATATTGGAGTTGCATGTTGCGGATGTCGTCGATGATCACAAGATCAAGATGGATGCAATGCGCTTGAAGATTAGAAAGATTAGAAAATATGCCATTCATACCGAGGCTTGGTATCATTATGCCGTTGGATCAATTGTTACCTTGGTTGCGATTATGATCGCATTTGTTTTCGCATTGAAATGTTTTACATAGTTTCAATGTATGGTTTAATTAATTAGATGCTCTGGAGAGCTATATGTTGTTAGATGAGAACTATGTATGCACTTTGGTTTTAATGTGATGATGAACTTCTATTAATTTGGACACTTAATTATATATAATGCACGCAGATGAACCGGCAATGGATGTACGGTGACAGACACACCCGCGAGTACATTAAGGGCGTGCATGAGTTTCTCGATGCGGCTGAGGCAAACAAGCAGAATGGTTTTATGTGTTGTCCATGCACTGAATGTGGGAATACGAGGTCTTACTCTAACCGGAAAATCCTTCACTCCCACCTGCTTTACAAGGGTTTCATGCCACACTATAATGTTTGGACGAGGCACGGAGAAATAGGGGTTATGATGGAAGACGGCGAAGAAGAAGAGTACGATGACAACTATGTGCCCCCTGAATACGGTGATGCTGCAACGGGGGGAGCTGGTGAAGATCAAGAGGAACCAGACGATGTGCCCAATGATGCTGCCACGGGTGAAGCTGCTGAAGATCAAGAGGAACCAGACGATGTGCCCGATGATGATGATCTCCGCCGGGTCATTGTCGATGCAAGGACGCAATGCATTAGTCAAAAGGAGAAGCTGAAGTTCGATCGCATGTTAGAGGATCACAAAAAAGGGTTATACCCCAATTGCGAAGATGGCAACACAAAGCTCGGTACCGTACTGGAATTGCTGCAGTGGAAGGCAGAGAATGCTGTGGCTGACAAAGGATTTGAGAAGCTACTGAAAATATTGAAGAAGAAGCTTCCAAAGGATAACGAATCCTTTCGGGGAGCATAGCAGCAATCACAACACCTGGCCCGTGACTCTATGTATGTATAACCTTCCTCCTTGGATGTGCATGAAGCGGAAGTTCATTATGATGCCAGTTCTCATCCAAGGCCCTAAGCAACCCGGCAACGAAATTGATGTGTACCTAAGGCCATTAGTTGAAGAACTTTTACAGCTGTGGAATGGAAACGGTGTACGTACGTGGGATGAGCACAGACAGGAGGAATTTAACCTTAAGGCGTTGCTGTTCGTGACCATCAACGATTGGCCCGCTCTCAGTAACCTTTCAGGACAGACAAACAAAGGATACCACGCATGCACGCACTGTTTAGATGACACTGAAAGTATATACCTGGACAAATGCAGGAAGAATGTGTACCTGGGCCATCGTCGATTTCTTCCGACCAACCATCAATGTCGAAAGAAAGGCAAGCATTTCAAAGGCGAGGCAGATCACCGGAAGAAGCCCGCCATGCGCACCGGTGTTCACGTGCTTGCTATGGTCAATGATTTACACTACGTAATCTTTGGAAAGGGTCCCGGTGGACTAGCTGTTCCGAATGACGCTGAGGGACACGCACCCATGTGGAAGAAGAAATCTATATTTTGGGACCTACCCTACTGGAAAGACCTAGAGGTCCGCTCCTCAATCGACGTGATGCACGTGACGAAGAACCTTTGCGTGAACCTGCTAGGCTTCTTGGGCGTGTATGGGAAGACAAAAGATACACCCGAGGCACGAGAGGACCTGCAACGTTTGCACGAAAAAGACGGCATGCCTCCGAAGCAGTATAAAGGTCCTGCCAGCTACGCTCTTACGAAAGAAGAGAAAGAAATCTTCTTTGAATGCCTGCTCAGTATGAAGGTCACGACTGGCTTCTCGTCGAATATAAAGGGAATAATAAATATGCCAGAGAAAAAGTTTCAGAACCTAAAGTCTCATGACTGCCACGTGATTATGACACAACTGCTTCCGGTTGCATTGAGGGGGCTTCTACCGGAAAACGTTCGATTAGCCATTGTGAAGCTATGTGCATTCCTCAATGCAATCTCTCAGAAGGTGATCGATCCAGAAATCGTACCAAGGCTAAGGAGTGATGTGGCGCAATGTCTTGTCAGTTTCGAGCTGGTGTTCCCACCATCCTTCTTCAATATCATGACGCACATCCTAGTTCATCTAGTCGACAAGATTGTCATCCTGGGGCCCGTATTTCCACACAATATGTTCCCCTTTGAGTGGTTCATGGGAGTCCTAAAGAAATATGTCCGTAACCGCGCTAGGACAGAAGGAAGCATCTCCATGGGCCATCAAACAGAGCATGTTATCGGGTTTTGAGTTGACTTCATTCCTGGCCTTAAGAAGATAGGTCTCCCTAAATCACGGTATGAGGGGAGACTGACTGGAAAAGGCACTCTTGGAAGTGACTCAATAATATGTAGGGACAGATATTCTTGGTCTCAAGCACACTACACAGTTCTATAGAACTCTACCTTGGTGACCCCGTATGTCGATGAACACAAGAACAGTCTGCGCTCCAAACACCCGGAGCAGTGCGACGACTGGATTACATGTGAACACATCAGGACTTTCAGTAGTTGATTGGAAACACGTCTCGGAGGTGACAACACTGTTTGTGATGAGTTGTACTTGTTGTCCAGGGGACCATCTTTGACTGTATTGACTTACAAAGGATGCGAGATAAATGGGAATACATTTTACACGATCGCCCAAGATCGAAAGAGCACCAACCAAAACAGCGGTGTCCGCTTTGATTACATATTATGGTTACATAGTGGACATATGGGAACTTGACTACGGACATGATTTTAAGGTCCCTTTGTTTAAGTGCAAATGGGTCAATCTGTCAGGCGGCGGGGTACAGGTAGACCCACGGTACGGAATGACAACAGTAGATCTGAAAAATCTTGGGTACACTGATGAACCGTTCGTCCTAGCCAATGATGTGGCACAGGTTATCTATGTGAAGGACATGTCTACCAAACCGAGAAAAAGAAAAGATAAGGAAGCGAATACATCATACGATGAGCCAAAGCGCCACATAGTTCTTTCAGGAAAAAGGGACATCCTGGGAGTGGACGGCAAGACAGACATGTCTGAAGATTATGAAAAGTTTCATGAAATTCCTCCCTTCAATGTCAAGGCTGACCCAAGCATCCTGATAAACAATGAAGATTATCCATGGTTACGGCGCAATAAGCAAATGACACAAGCGAAGAAAAAGTGAAGACTTTCTCCCGCAATAAGCAAATGACATGTCTGAAGATTATGAAAAGTTTCATGAAATTCCTCCCTTCAAGTGTCAAGGCTGACCCAAGCATCCTGATAAACAATGAAGATTATCCATGGTTACGGCGCAATAAGCAAATGACACAAGCGAAGAAAAAGTGAAGACTTTCTCCCGCAATAAGCAAATGCTATGTGGGTGAAATTATGATACCATCCCAACTTTCAACTTTTTCAGAGTTCATTTGAAATGCTTTCATGTCTTATGGTTCGAAACTTTGATACTTCGAAAGTGATTGTCCATTTTGTACACGAAGTGCATCAAGTTTTTGTCGTAACCCTCTCTACTTTTTGGAACATGCTATGTGGGTGAAATGATGATACCATGCCAACTTTCAACCTTTTCAGAGTTCATTTTGAAATGCTTTCCAATTTCAGAGTCATTTAGCTCAAAGAATGAATTAATAGCAAACAGAATGAACTACAAAACTTTTATGAAAATAAAAACAATCAATTAAAATATTATGTTATGATCAACTAAAATAAAACTATAATATTCTTCAATAGCAAAAAGAATATAATTTGTGTGACCTAAAATCAATAGTAAAGTTATTCTAATTTTAAATAGAAATAAACTAGTGATTCACAAACTAGTGATTCATAAAAATAAATAGCAAAGAAGAAAAAAATTCTAATTTTATAGTAAAGTTATTCATAAACTAGTGATTCACACAAATTTTTAAAAATTCAAATTTAAACTATTTAAAATTTAAAACTAATGGCACTAACAGAAAGTTTATAATTTTTGTGACCTAAAAGCAAAAAGAAATCACTAAAAAACTGTAAGTATTTAGTTGTAAGTAGAAATAAAAAATAAATAGAAAAAAATTCTAATTTTATAGTAAAGTTATTCATAAACTAGTGATTCACACAAATTTTTAAAAATTCAAATTTAAACTATTTAAAATTTAAAACTAATGGCACTAACAGAAAGTTTATAATTTTTGTGACCTAAAAGCAAAAAGAAATCACTAAAAAACTGTAAGTATTTAGTTTTAAGTAGAAATAAAAAAATAAAAAACCAAAAAAATATAGAAATAAAAAAGAAAAAACCAAAAAAAATGCCACCTACTGGGCCTCCACGGCCTGAATACGACTAGAAACCCTACATGGGCCAGGATTCAGGCCCGCAGAAGGCCCAATAGGCCCACAAGGCAAAGCAGTGTCAAATTAGGCCCATAGGCCTGCATTCAGAGGAGTTCGAGAGGGAGGAGGCAGCAGAGCTTATAAACCAGTGTTGGGCGCTGTCAACTAGCGATGTGGGACTAAACTTATGGGCGCGGGCAGCACAAGGGCATTGGTCCCGGTTGGTGGCAACCAACCGGGACTAAAGGTGGCATTGGTCCCGGTTGGTGGCACCAACCGTGACCATTGCCCCCCTTTAGTCCCGGTTGGTGCCACCAACCGGGACCAAAGGCCGCCGCTTCCCGCCCTTTGGGTTGCCGAAAATTGGCCTTTGGTCCCGGTTGGTGGCACCAACCGGGACTAAAGGGGGGCAATGGTCCCGGTTGGTGCCACGAACCGGGACCAAAGCCTTTTCTATATAAGCAGAGACTTAGCGTTTTTTCAGATTTCATCGCCAGTTCCCCGCCCCGACGACGCCGCCAGGCTGCCCGAGCTCGCCCCGACGACGCCGTCAGGCTGCCCCGCCGTCGCCGTCGCCCGCGTCGCCCGCGCCCTCGCCGTCGCCCGCGCCCTCACCGTCGCCCGCCGTCGCCCGCGCCCTCGCCGTCGCCCAGGCCCCTGCCACGGCCCGCCCCTGCCCCGACACGGCCGCCCCGGCCAGCCCCCGTCGCCGTCGCCCGCGCGCCGCCCCGGCCCGCCCTCGCCGTCGCCCACGCCCCTGCCCCGACGCCATCCTCGCCGCCGACCTCTCCTTAGCTTGGTCCGGCCGCCGGCGCCATCCCTTTGCAAATTTTTGTTCATATATAGATGATAGAGATCAAATGATGATTTTTTTTGTTCATAGATGCATGACAGAAGATCAAATGATGATTTTTTTGTTCATAGATGATCATATGATTTTTTTTAGGTTATTTTCATTTGTAGAATTTTTTTATGTATCTAGGAATATTTTTGTTTATAGATGATAGATGATCAAATGATGAATATTTTTGTTCATAGATGATAGATGATCAAATGATGATTTTTTTGTTCATAGATGATAGATGATCAAATGATGTTTTTTTTGTTCATAGATGATCATATGATTTTTTTAGGTTATTTTCATTTGTAGAAATTTTTTATGTATCTAGGAATATTTTTGTTCATAGATGATAGATGATATATATGATGATGATATATATGATGATGTTTTTTTTTCATATATGCATTTTTTCATATATATGATGATGTTAGTGGAGAGGAAAAAGTAAAATAAGGAAAAGGAAAATAAGTAGAGAAAGAAGGAGAAGAAGAAGGAGAAGAAGAGGAGAGGAAGAAAAGGAAGAGGAGAGGAAGAAAGGAATAGAGGAGAAGAAGAGAAAATTAGAATATATATATTCTATTTTCTCTTTTCTCCTCTATTCCTTTCTTCTTCTCTTCTTTTTTTTCTTCTTTTTTTTCTTCGACACATGGGGGGGGGGTCGAGAACGTCGGACATTCATGAGAGAGGTGAGGAAGAAGGGGAAGAAGAGGGAGAAGAAGAGGAGAGGAAGACGAGGAAGTCTTCTCCTCTATTCTTTCTTTTCTTCTTTTTTCTTCTTCTTCTTCCTCTTTATTTTATCGGGAACGAGGGTTGTCGAGAGGTCGAGGAGCGGTAGAGGAGAAACCCTAAATAGAAAGTATCGTCGGTGTGAGATACATGTACCGTCGGTGTCGGACACTACACCCACATCCCACAAGTGGCACGGGCTTCGACACCCACGTCACTTGTGGGACGTGGATGTAGTGTCCGACACCGAAGGCCACATGTATCTCACACCCACGATACTTGCTAGCTATTTAGGGTTTCCTCTACCGAAAAGAAGAGGAGAAATAAATAAGAAGAAGAAAAAAGAAGAAAAAGAAGAGGAGAAGAAGAAAGGAATAGTGGAGAAGAAGAGAAAATAGAATATATTCTATTTTCTCTTTTCTCCACTATTCCTTTCTTCTTCTCCTCTTTTTTTTCTTCTTTTCTTCTTCTTATTCTTCTTCTTCTTCTTCTTATTCTTATTCTTCTTATATTTCTTCTTCTTCCTCTTCTTTTTATCGGGAACGAGGGTCGTCGAGGGACATAGATGTAGTGTCGTCGTTGTCGATATATACCCCCTCCCGATAGCTTACTATGATTAGGTAGCTAGTTCTACGTTTGGCACTAATATATCCATCTGTCATGTTTGAATAATAATTGCCATGTTGTAAATATTTGTAGAAACTATGGACACCGCCCTAGACGAAGCAACAAAAGAAGCGTTGTTGAGGGACATAATCGCAGAAGGAAGTGATGCCATCTCGTTGTTTCTCAACGAAACCGATGGTCTCGAAGGAGAGGGTGAACAAGCTGGCTACGGTGACCTAATGCCGGTGCAAGAAGAAGAACATGAGGACGGCTCCGGTGACCCAATGCCGGTGCAAGAAGGAGACCGTGATGACGGCTCCGGTGACCGAACCGAGTCCGGCCAGGTATATATATTAGTTAAGCCTATGTTGACTAGCTGATTGATGCATTCATTGTTTTGGTATGTACACATATTAATTAAGTCTTTGTTCTTTTTTCTAGCCCTCCGAATCGAGCACAACTTCGGTAAAGAGACGAGGCCCGAGGAAAAAGTTGAGCTCAGATGAAAAGTTTGAGATCATAGCAATCGCGCCCGACGGCCAACCTATTGAACCCCTCCGGACAAAGAGCGCATTTGTTGCTCAGTGCGGGGTTCTGGTTAGGGACAAGATCCCGATAAGCATCCAGCAATGGTTTAAGCCAGCTACAGAAGACCCTGAGGTGTCTTATGTCAATGATATGCAGAAAAATGATCTTTGGACTGAGCTGAAGTCAAATTTCACCCTACCGCCTGAGGATAATCCAGAGAACCCAGTTAAAGAGAAATTAATCAAGTCTTTTGCTCTGAAGAGGATGGCAGAACTATTCAGGAGGTGGAAGAAAGAGTTGAATAAGTTTGTCAAAAAAATGAGACACCAGAATTCAAGGGCAGATATGAGAAGATCAGAGATCACTGGCCCGCATTTGTGGCCCACAAGACATCAGAAAAGAGTAAGAAGATGTCGGCGACAAACAAGCAAAATGCTGCGAAGAAGAAGCTTCACCATCGCACGGGGTCAGGTGGCTACCTCGTAGCCCGGCCTAAGTGGTCCAAGAGTGAGAATGATCTGGTTCATAAAGGGATCGAACCAGAGACAAATAACTGGCCAGACCGTTGCCGGACTTGGTTCTTCGGGGCTGGCGGAACCCTGGACCCTGAAACAGGGAAGTGCATTTGGACAAACGATCAAATGGACATACCAGTCAGTAAGCTTAAGCAGTATATCGAAGCAGCGCAGGAAGGGACGTTCTTTCCAGACAGAGAGAACGACGAGCTCACAATGGCCCTCGGGAATCCTGAGCACCCTGGACGGACACGAGGCACGCCAGGCTCCGTTCCGTGGAAGGTTGGGTTTCCGGACGCAGGCGGTTACAAATCCCATGAGAGGAGGAAAAAAGTGCAGCAGACCCAAATGCAGGCGCTGCAAGCAAGGGTGGACGCGATAGAGGAACGAGAAGCAAATCGCAGCAAACGTACTGCCGAAGCCTCCCCCGAAGCTACCCCGCCATCTCAGCGCAGAAGTAGCGTGGCTTCCACCGAGCTGCTTCAGCTAGAGCATGCCTTGACGGCTCCTGCCAGCTATCCCGTGGATGCTATCACGGAGTCTCAAAATTGCCACCTTATGACGCAATGGATGAATTTGAAGGTCAAGGCGGCTGTTGGCTCTGTTTATCCTACTGAACCCGGCGCAACTTTTCACTGCCGGCCGACTCCAGAAGGATATGCTAGGGTGATGGTGGATGAGATAACGGAGGGATTTGAGGACCTCCAGCTTGACCACCCTACCGGTGAAGGGGAGACTCGGCTGGGGTCTGCTCTGAAGACTCCATGCCTATGGCGGAAGGAGCTCATCAACTTTCCGAACTGGACGCCACCGCCTCCTCCTCCTCCTCCGGGGAGTCAGGGCACTCCGCCTCCACCGCCTCCTCCTCCGGCGAGTGACGATCAGGGCCCTCGGCCGGCTCCTTCTCCGGCGCGTGGCGGCACTCCGCCTCCTTCTCCGCCTGCACCGACGCGCCCGAGCAGCCAGCCCCCTCCTTCTCTGCCTCGTCAGCAAGGGCGGAAGAGACCTGCCGCCGCTCCAGCTGCTCCGGCGCGTCGTAGTCCTTCTCCTCCGCCGCTTAAGAAAGTAAAGAAGACAACCGCTACGTCTGCTCGGTCGGCGTCTAGCAGTACAACCAGAGGCAGGAGGACATACAGATTCGGTCCTTCTCTGAAGACTCCAGAGAAGTTACCATACGAGAGGACCCAGGAGGAGAACGCCGAGATCGCACGAGAAGAAGTGAAGAAATTCTTTGAAGGGGTGAAAGCAAAGAAACATCCACCTCCGGAGGAGAAGGTAGATCGGGTGAAAGTGAAGCGCACTCTGGCTGCCCTGACAAAACCACCGAAGTCTGATTCGCCGAAAGGAAACTATGACCGCATTATTCGAAAGGAATTTGCCGAAGCGGAGCGGTCGGGAAGTACTGTCAGTGATCAAAGGCTGAAACAACCACGAGCTGGGAAACAAATTGCCCAGCTCGGCGAACAAGCGAAGCAATCGTGCCCCCCGCTCAAGGTGCCTAGCCACAACGTCGATAATGATCCGAGGATGGTGCCCGGTTATAGCAATCTTGCAGATTACCTGCCCGACGAAGTACATTATGAACCCATGGACGTGCAGATACAAAGATACGAGTACGGGAAGCCTCTCGTCAAAGATGAAAGATCTCTATCAACGATGATGCGAAGATTGTATGATTGGTACTTGAAAATCTGCAGAGACTCTGGGGGGAGGAGTACTTTGTATGCGAGGGTTAAACCGGAGCATGACCTTGTTGGAATTGATCGGTTGCCTGTTCCATTTGAGGAGTTCTATCAGTTCTTCAATCAATTGGCCCTCGATAAAGCAACTATCACCTGCTACTGTCTGTAAGTAGTACTACTTCTGTCATTAAGTTTCTCTATATAGCTTAGCTCTTTCATTGCATGTATTTATAATCATCCTCACTATATTATGCAGATTGAAGATCATCGAATTGAAGAAAAGACAAGTCGGTGATATTGGGTTCATTAACACAAATCTCATAGATGCAACTCAGGTTAAATTTCATGCCGCAGAAACCGAGGCCAGCATGCTAGAATCGTTGATAATAAATCAAAACAAAGATATAATACTCTTTCCTTACAACTTCAAGTGAGTGTTACTGTCTTGTGCGTATTCGGTTTCCCTTATATATTAGTCAAGGTTATAGTAATGTAATTGATGAGTTATGCATGCGTGTGCAGTTTCCACTATATTCTCCTACATATTAAGCTTGAGCAGGGACTAGTAACCGTCTTAGACTCAAGACGAAAAGATCCCAAGGACTATGCAGACATGACTCAAATACTCGAGAAGTAAATTAAATCGATCATTATCCACCATATCAGCAACTTTGTTCATTTCCTGATATATCAAGTAATTGTTTTCTTTGTCCGGCAGGGTTTGGAGAAAAATCACCAGAAAAGCTCCGGGACTGCCGAAGGAGCTGCAATTTAGACACCCGAAAGTAAGTACTAGCTATAGTAGCATTTTAAGCGCATCTACTAGTCATTCAAGCGCTAGTTTCATCAATACCATTTGGCATTCTTGCTTATCAGTTTGATTAACCTCTATTTCTTGTAAAGTGGTTGTGGCAGGAACAAGGGAATGATTTCTGTGGATACTATGTTTGCGAGTCCATCCGCCACACGACCTGTGAGCGGTGCTACACTGATGAACAATACGCAGTACGTAAATAACAACATTCACAATTTTATTTTATTACCATCATTTGTGTTGAGTTTCATTCATTCATATATATATGTATTGACCCCCTTCTTTAAATTAGATGTTTCGGAAGCGGGATGAACTCCTAGCACCAGCTCGCATGCGAGGAATTCAAGAGGAATTGGCGGCATTCTTTCTTGACCACGTGATCCTTGAAGACGGAGAATTCTATGTTAACCCTGAGTCCGTATGATTATATTTGTAAGAGATAATTACTGTATTTATGTAGCCGGTAGTGTCAGATAGATATACGAGAACTTGTTGTTCGACCAATCTCTCGGAGAAGGAGAGGTGGTCGATATCACTTCTCTCTGTATATATGCATATATGTTCATGACGATCTTCTGTTTCCTTCGTTTGCTTACTAGCTAGCTAGCGTGTCTAGTCCTCTCTATATACGTATGTATAGTACGTAGCGTCGACCAAGCACAGACATAACAGAGGACACTTCTCTCTATTAATTATAAATAGCTAACACAATATATGAAACACATAAATTAACCCCCCAAAACCCCCAACCCCCCCCCTTTCAAAAAAAAAACAAAAACCCCAGCCACAGAAGTGCTAACGCGTGGATGCCTATTGGTCCCGGTTGGTGCCACCAACCGGGACCAAAGGGTCTCCACGTGGGCAGTGCGCAAAGCCCAGTCAGGAGACCCTTTGGTCCCGGTCACCAACCGGGACCAAGGGGTCTCCTGACTGGGCTCTGCGCACTGCCCACGTGGAGGGCCTTTAGTCCCGGTTCTGGATTGAACCGGGACTAAAGGGTGGAGGTATTAGTACCCACACTTTTGTCCCGGTTCCAGAACCGGGACTAAAGGCCCTTACGAACCGGGACTATAGGCCCTTTTTCTACCAGTGTTACCTCATCCTGAGTTTCCAAATCGGTCCTTCTCTATAGAGAAAAATGGGAAAATTTGCTGTATTATAACCATCATGGAGGTAGGATGTATGGGATAACATTACTTACACATAACTCCTGGATAACATTACTTACACATAACTCCTGGATAAACACCTGCAACTGGCATTTTCCTTCATTTTCAGTATAATATTTCCAAGATTGGAAGATACGCACATACGATTTAACAACATCAAATGCGATAGATGCTAAACTACGACTAGCTGGTTGTACTTCCTCCACAGGAATAGGCATACTAACTGGTGGAGTTGGGGTTCGCCGTGATAGTACTGGCCCTTTGGGCACTGGAGCTGCCTTACTAACTGCTCTTGTTTGGGAGCTCTGTGGTGGAGATGGTGGTGTGTCGACAGGAACTAGGTTACTATCGGCTGGGGTTGGGGTTAGATTGGGTGAAGCTGGTTCTCTGTCCATCGTAGTAGGGGTACAATCTGCGAGAGTTTGGGTTATGTGTGGTAGGGCTGGTTCTTGTGCATGTACAACCGGGGTGCTATCTCCACCAAGAGGTAGCACTGTTTTATTTGAAGACCATGTTTTTAGTCCGCTAGATATTGGCATCACCCGCTCCAATTCAAATGGCTGATAAACAGGAAACATAGTTGAATGTACAGACATTATATGAGAGACAGATGCAATAGATAGTGTGGAAAAAAGAGGGCATGAAATAGTTGATATGTATATTGTTTAACTAAAACGGATAGCATGACATAATTTCACATATATGATGTCTATCTAAACTGGATAGCATAGCATAACATAATTCAAAGATATGATGAATAACTAAACAGGATCGCCTGACATAATTCACCTACATGTTATCTAAGTAATCAGGATCTCATCATTTAATTCACGAATATGATTTATATGCTAAACAGAGGGCATTCGATATGATGTCTGAACTAAGAACATGGTGTCGAATATTGCGTATATGATGTCTAAACTATGCAATGCTAGACACCGTATGCATGATATGAGCAGTATAACCTGAAGGAAATATGCCCTAGAGGCAATAATAAAGTTATTATTTATTTCCTTATTTCATGATAAATGTTTATTATTCATGCTAGAATTGTATTAATCGGAAACGTAATACATGTGTGAATACATAGACAAACAGAGTGTCACTAGTATGCCTCTACTTGACTAGCTCGTTAATCAAAGATGGTTATGTTTCCTAACCATGAACAAAGTGTTGTTATTTGATTAAATGAGGTCACATCATTAGTTGAATGATCTGATTGACATGACCCATTCCATTAGCTTAGCACACGATCGTTTAGTATGTTGCTATTGCTTCCTTCATGACTTATACATGTTCCTATGACTATGAGATTATGCAACTCCCATTTACCGGAGGAACACTTTGGGTGCTACCAAACGTCACAACGTAACTGGGTGATTATAAAGGAGCATTACAGGTGTCTCCAAAGGTAGATGTTGGGCTGGCGTATTTCGAGATTAGGATTTGTCACTCCGATTGTTGGAGAGGTATCTCTGGGCCCTCTCAGTAATACACATCACATAAGCCTTGCAAGCATTACAACTAATATGTTAGTTGTGAGATGATGTATTACGGAACGAGTAAAGAGACTTGCCGGTGACGAGATTGAACTAGGTATTGGATACCGACGATCGAATCTCGGGCAAGTAACATACCGGTGACAAAGGGAACAACGTATATTGTTATGCGGTCTGACCGATAAAGATCTTCATAGAATATGTAGGAGCCAATATGGGCATCCAGGTCCCGCTATTGGTTATTGACTAGAGACGTGTCTCGGTCATGTCTACATTGTTCTCGAACCCGTAGGGTCCGCACGCTTAAGGTTACGATGACAGTTACATTATGAGTTTATGCATTGTGATGTACCAAAGGTTGTTCGGAGTCCCGGATGTGATCACGGACATGACGAGGAGTCTCGAAATGGTCGAGACGTAAAGATTGATATATTGGAAGCCTATGTTTGGACATCGGAAGTGTTCCGGGTGAAATCAGGATTTTACCGGGTTACCGGGAGGTTACCGGAACCCCCCGGGAGCCATATGGGCCTTCATGGGCCTTAGTGGAAAGGAGAAAGGGGCAGCCCAAGGTGGCTGCGCCACTTCCCCCTCCCCTAGTCCTATTAGGACTAGGAGAAGGTGGCCGGCCTCCCTCTCTCTCTTTCCCCCCCTTGGGGAATCCTAGTTGGAATAGGATTGGGGGGGAGTCCTACTCCCGGAAGGAGTAGGACTCCTCCTGCGCCCTCTCCCTTGGCCGGCGCCCCCCTCCCCCCTTGGCTCCTTTATATACTGAGGTAGAGGCACCCTAGAACACACAAGTTGATCCACGTGATCTATTCCTTAGCCGTGTGCGGTGCCCCCTGCCACCATATTCCTCGATAATACTGTAGCGGAGTTTAGGCGAAGCCCTGATGCTGTAATTCATCAAGATCGTCACCACGCCGTCGTGCTGATGGAACTCTTCCCCGACACTTTGCTGGATCGGAGTCCGGGGATCGTCATCGAGCTGAACGTGTGCTCGAACTCGGAGGTGCCGTAGTTTCGGTACTTGATCGGTTGGATCGTGAAGACGTACGACTACTTCCTCTACGTCATGTCATCGCTTCCGCAGTCGGTCTGCGTTGGGTACGTAGACAACACTCTCCCCTCGTTGCTATGCATCACATGATCTTGCGTGTGCATAGGAAATTTTTTGAAATTACTACGAAACCCAACATAACCGTGCCAAGTTAGAGCATACACCTCAGTGGGGGAATAGGACTGGTCATCTGTCTCTGAATCCATCTCTGAGGAGCTATCGGGACCCAACAAGAGATCTGCTTCGACAGGTAGCACTGTCTGCTCTGAAGGCCTTGTTTTCACTCTAGATTTTTCTATCTACCACCCAAATGGCTGATTCACAGGAAGAGTAGTTTAATGTACAAACATTGTCGACAAATGGAAATGTAATGAAGAAAAGGATGGGCAAGATATCATTCAAATATATCATGCCTGGTTAAACAGGATGGCATTGCACATTTCACATATATTATGGCTGGCTAAAAGACATGAGACTGCATAATTCCCATATATGATATAGAAACTAAACAGGCGGCATTACAGAACATGTCTAAACTAAGGAGATGACATATATGATGTCAAAAGTAGGCACTGCAAGGCAACATATGCATGATATGACTAACATCATCATGCCAAGGTAGAACAAACACCTTGGGGTTAAATAGGAGTGGTCAGCGGCGTCCGAATCCGCCTCAGAACAGATATCTTCCTCCGGATTACAATCTGGAGAGGTGTGGGGAGGGTTTGCCATTGAACCCACCATGGAGCGATGTCTACATGACATTGTATTGCCGCGCAAAACTCTTCTCTTTTTCTCTACATGTTCAGCATGACTGTGTACAATATCTGACATGCATACGAAAAAATTATGGTGAGATTATGTAAGGAGAGCATGCAGAAATTTAGAGTGATGGTAACAACCAGTGGATCGATGTTTTTCTGTTGAACCAAAATAGCCCTAATGGATCGACGTGAATGTATAGTAATAAGTGATGCAACAAGTGTACAACCTCTTTGCCGTAGCCATGTCGACCTCAGCATCATTGGGTTGGTCGCTGAAGCAGTTGAGGCAGAGGTGGTTGTCGGAGGTGTGGAGGAAGATCTGAGGAATCTATAGACGGCGTCCAGGGCACTGCTCTGTTGTGATGGATCATTCTGTCGTTGGAGCAGCTCCGGTGAGCCGTAAGACGTCAAGGCTGAAGCAGCACAAGACAGACATCGTCAATCTCAAGTGGGATTCTAATAGCATCTCCAATAGATGATGTAAAATGGATGTAAAATTAACATCACCAAAAACCACCTGACTACAACAGATGAGGTAAAAACTGTTGACTCTAAACTTAACTGTCGAAACTGAAAATTACTATGGAATCTGAATGCTACTGTCGAAACTGAACGCAATGGTAGCAGAGAGGCACTTGACATGTAGTTTAGGGAGGGCCTGCAGTTCATCTTCAACCTGCACCCCCCTGAGCCGCCAGCCACCACCGGCCGAACCGTCGGCCCCAGCGCCGCCTCGCCGCCCCGAAACAACTCGCCACCGCCGCCCCGGCCAGCCCTCTAGGCCCCCCGCCCCCACCCTGAACCCTAAGATAGATAGTGGGGTACCTCTCCAGCGAGCCCCCGTCCCCGCTGCGGGTGTAACTCCGGTGAGCCCCCCCAACCCCTGAAAGTCGACTGACCCAAAAGTAGATTCAGTCGACTGAAGTGTGGCTTAATCGGAGCAGAGCAGCAGCACGAGCGAGGGGGAGAGCAGCAACAATAGCTGGGCGAGCGAGCGATCGAGCGAGAGCCGGAGCAGCAGCAGCAGATCCGGCTGGTATGGACGCCGCCGCCGAAGGGGCCTCACACTGGGGGAGAGCCGCCGTGGAGATGTCGCCCGCGGCGCCGGCATCAAGGTAGCCGCTCCATGGGGGTGCGGGATGGAGCATCGTCAGCGCCGGGAGGTCGACTTAAGGAGAAGGTGCAATGCGATGAGTGTACAACCTCTTTGGTGGCGCCGAGTAGGCCTCGGCTTCATCCGAGGAGTCGGTGAGGATGATGCGGTTCCGGTGGAGCAGGATAAGGCGGCGCTGTGGGGATGGAGCAGCCGCGATAGACGAGGCGATCGTCGGAGCAGCTCCTTGGAGGTGGAGGACGGGGCGGCTGAACCGGCGGGACGGCGAGATGGACGACGGATCCTCATCCTGGGAGGTGGACGAGGGACGTCGAGCTGTTGCGGTGGACGACGTCGTCGGGGAAGAGGCTCCGGCTGGGCAGCGGTGACGTGGCGAACGGAGGAGGGTGGGGTTTCGCAGCTGGAGCGGAGAGGTTATGGCGGCCTGGGATTTCGAATGGCGAAAAGGGGCGATGTGAGGGGGTGAAACATGACTTAGGAACGCGCTTGTCCAAAATGTAGGGTGTGTTACAAAAGTACCCCCCACCGATTTTAACTAGCGGCCCTTTCGGCTCAGGGTTAGAAGGGGGATTTCGCGTGTCGGGATTTGGCAGCTGGAGGGAGTTTTCGCGTGCGTTGTAATTTCGGGATAGCAAGGTGCGGGTTGTGAAGCCGCCAGTTTTGGGAGCACGATATCTGAATTTTCGGGATATAACAAGAAGCGGGTTGAATTTTAGGGACAAGTCTAACGTGTCGTAATATTGTACTTGTACGTACCAAATCAATTCGCACTTCCCTCAACCAAAAAGAAAATGAAAAAAATAAAACTATTCACACCACACAAAGAGAGAGTCTTGCCCCGTTTTACTATACAAATGCTATTCAAAGCTACTCCCTCCTTCCATCTATATAGGGCCTAATGCATTTTTCGATGCTAACTTTTGGTCAAATATTAGAGCAATGATATATGACATGCAACTTACACAAAGCACAATGTTAAATTCGTCTGTGAAAAGTGCTTTCAATGATATAATTTTCACATTGTGCATGTCATGTACTATTAATCTTGTCAATAGTCAAAGGCGGTCTTAAAAATCTCATTACGCCCTATATAGATGGAAGGAGGGAGTATGAATCCATGTTATGTCCGATTAAATTTTTTCGCTTGCTGTATATTGCATGTAACCTACTCATACCAACATTTTAGTGCATTCCAAATGTCTATACTACCGCTGCAATTCGAACTAAATTTGAATTCGTTTCTCTATTTCAATAAGAATCTACAATCATGATTGTTGCCAACTTCAACCATCATAGTTTCCTTGCTATCCGCCAGATATAAATCAGACGGCCTATAATGCAGGATGGCAGGCACACCATCATCAACAACTCTGTTTTTTTATAAGAGTAGAGATAAAATATATTAAATGTAGTATACCATGTTCATAACCACACCATGTGTATCACCGTCATATATATTCACACATCTGTCGGTTTGAAACACTATGATAAATTCTTCAAATATCCGAATTCGCTTTTTATAATGAAGTATATATGATCTCTATTCGTCTTTTACACCCACACAACCCTCTTATCTTTGTAGCTAGCGCTAACTTTCTCTTGTGCATGCACACGCCCGCATCCCTCTCACCCTCCCTCAGCATTCTCTAGCTCCATCGCGCAAGTTTGTCTTTTCACTTTAGGTCGTTCACCCACGGTGTGTGTAGGCCCCCCAGCTCCTTCTTTACGGCACACATCGATCGATGTGCCTCTCTAGCCAGGTGTGCCTAGCACAAACACAAGCTTCCCCTCTTCTCTTGTCACCGTCCATGCCTCACTCCCACCACTCTTTTCATCGTTCTCGTACTCGCACACTCCTCCCCCTCGATATAGTATGCCTCTCGTACCACCTCCTACATGCATTCCTCTCTCTCTATCCTTCTCCTCGTGCCTCATTTGCTTCTAACACACACATGCATGTATACCGATCGATCTCCCAACATATACCTAGATCGACTTTAACTACCCCCCCATCGATCGACGTACCTCACAAGTTATGTCTCTCCTTTCACTTACAAAGGGCGATTGATCTTCCTATGTAGTTACGTCTGCTTACCACAGCCACATCGTCCCCCTCATCATTCGTGCATGCCTCCTGACCCGTCTCTCACATGCACGTGCACAGACAACAAGCAGCCAACTCCTCTCTTATTGATATTGCGGGCGCTCCCTCCGTTTGTCTAGCAAGCCTATCCCACCATTTGTTAGAAGCAACTCCACTACCACCCCCTCCAACACTCTAGCTCTGTCTCTCTCCCAACCTTATTCATCTCCTGCACATATGCATGGATGCCGATCTATCTCCCTTAATACATGAGGCAGATCGATCTCCTTAATACATGAGGTAGGCCTCTCTCCTCCTCCACACATATACTAGCCATTGTACCTCTATAGTTAATTGGGCCTCCCTCTTCCCCCACCACACACCGATAGTCAAGCGCTGCAGGTAGGTATCCATGCCACAGAGACAAACTGCACATGTCCCATCTCACGTTCCAGTAGGCCAGCCACTCTATATCTTTGACATGGGCACACACAAATTCGATGCCACTCTTTATCGATCGCGCGCACACACACACACACACACATCATCCCTCTGTTCGATTCTATAGACACCTCAAGCCAATGATACCTCCACTCTCTTCTCGTGGATCGCCCCCTCTATATATATGTTATATCCAGGACTCTATTTCACACACTTTGCATATGTTAAATTTTTTGATTGACCCCCCCCCCTCCCCACAAAAAAATACTCTCAAGAACCCACACACTATATCTCTCTAGGTTTGTATCTCTCTCACACAACCCCACGTAGGTGGTGTATGTATACAAGAAGAGAATAGGTGCACCGTGCACGTACTCACGCTTCGTGCCCAGCCACACCCGCGCGGGTACTCGGTGGAGCTCATTTCTTTATGAAATGGCAGCCCATGTGCTAATTTGAACGCCTGTAGCGGTTGTTTACCTAGGGAGGTCGTGTACCACGCGTGGATGAAACAAAGTTCGACTTGACGCGTTGCCACGTTATTTTTAAACAAAGTTATAGCGCTCAATGGCACGTACACATAATATAAAACGATTTTTGTGGAGGAAAAGGTAGTCCGCTACTCCGCTCTTCAGAGTATCTCACACAAGCCTCCGGTGGCGCCTCTCTCTCTCACCGTTGGTCACTGGTCCGGCCGCATCTCGTCCGCCGGGGGAAAGGGAGTGCGGTGGCCTCTCTCTCTCTCTCCACCGTTGGTCACTGATCCGGCCGCATCCCGTCCGCCGGGGGAAAGGGAGTGCGGTGGCCTCTCTCTCTCTCACCGTTGGGTCACTGATCCGGCCGCATCTCGTATGCCGGGGGAAAGGGAGGAAGTGCATCGTTTCTCCGTTCGACGGCGCCGAGGCAGCACGTCCCGATCTGCTGTACACGCCGTTCTCTCTGACCAAGCTCCGGCGCGGCAGGGCCTACGCCACCTGCTCGCAGATTCCGCCTGCCGCCGCTCACCTAGTTACATCCCGACGACCTCCAGGTATCCCCTCCGGCCTTGCTCCACTGCCTGTTTTCCCACGTCGCTGCATGTGGATCTTCCATAGTTCTTTGCCCAAAACGTAGCTCGTCCGGCGTACTTTCCATATTGCATTCTCGTCCTCACACCGTTTTAGACAAACACAACCGTGTTGTTATCTTCCCTTAGGACAAGGAATATGCTTCTTTTTTGTCGTCGCATGTGTCATCAACTGTTATTGGCCAGTAATTGTTTCCTTTCTACCTCTTTTTTGCAAACAGGGCTATCCATTTCACCTCGTTGCTATTGCGACCTTTTGGTGAACTGCACAAATCACTTTTTTCTTAAGAGTGTTTTGTGCAGTTGTACTAAAATGTCACACGGGAAATGTCTCTACATTTCAGTGCGACTGCACAAAGGGAGATTGGTTTTGCTCTATCCTCCTCATCCAACTCCGAGCCTAATCTTCTCCAACTAGTTAGTCTTAAGAGAGACTGTAAAGATGACCGGCTTCTATTTGTGTCTTTATTGTTTCATCAACAGTCCTCTATTATCGTAATCACACTTGATATCTTTGGAACAGGGACGCTCAGCTCTATTTTAGTGGAACTGCACAAAATGATCGGAATGTTGCATGCTCCAGACAGCTAATTTTTTCCCAACATGCCTTGTTGATTTAGACAGAGCTGGGGGGACGTTGCTGCCAATGAAAGCATGGATCAATTTTAATTTAACACCTTCTCACAACTTTGTCTTCAGTTGTGATGTAATTATTATCTCTGATCTGCTAATAATTGACATGTATTAGCAAGGAAGTTAGTTTTTTATTGTTTCCGAAAGAGCATCGATGGCAAGACACGCGAAACAAAAGCTGAAAGCTCACACCATTGTTCAATTTCATGTCGCTGGAAAATTATTTGTATAGTACGTCAATTATGTAAACAAATGATGGAAGCTTCATAGCATTGCCAGAAGCCTCTTCATCATCCGGGTCCATGTGCCATGCACAAAATTATACTCCTTCGTTCCTAAATATTTGTCTTTTTACAAATTTCAAACGGGCATATTTTAGAGTGTAGATTCACTCATTTTGCTTCGTATGTGTACTCCCTCCGTTCCAAAATATTCTATTCGTCTTAACAGAGATTTCAACATATTTTAGAAAGACAAATTCTCCGGAGTATATTTAAGAACTGAGGGGGTAGTGCACAACCGCATGGGAGACTCAGCCCGGTCGTTGCGCTGCATTAATAGTGAGTAATGAGCAGTCAAATCATAAGCCCGACCTTTCCCACTGTAAGTTGCTCTGAAGAAGCAACCATCAATACGCTCTTCTTTGAACCCGCTCATACTACTCCATCCGCCACTATTTATACATCGCGCTTCAAAAAAAAGAAAAAAATCTGTGGGACCAAGGCGACTAGCGATCGGCCTGAAAAATAGCATTGGTAGTTATAACACGACATCTATTACTAGAGGGAATAATGCGTACACACATGCATGCAGTGCTTCCACCCCGAGTACACACATGCATGCACTCCGTAGTAGTACAGTACATGGAGAGAAAATTATGGACTTGATTGCGGTTACCACACCCTAATTAATTGATCATTAAACCAAACGCATCTAAAGTCTCTCTGGTGGTGGAAATGCATTGAGAGAAATGCATCATAATGAAGCGCACCCTGTAAACTGTGACGGAGGGTCGAGTAGTATGAAGGTGCAAAACCAAGTAGAGTACGCGTACTACTGCGCTTGGCTCTTCGCCCCTTCGTGAAGTTGAACAATGATGGTACTCCGCATGTTGGGTACTACAGTGTATGCCTCTGACAATCTGACACCGAATGGACTGATGCGTGTCCACCGAGGGTAGGTTGCATTAGTCAAAAGGCGTAAGCGAGCTTCACCTTGTCCTGCAAGCTTCTCCTCGTTCTGTGAGTTGACGGGACACACCAAAAAGTAGTGCTAGTCCATACTCCCTCCTTTGCGGTTAATATGGCTTAATATTTTTTGCGGGTAAATGAGAGAGCTTTATTCATATATAAGCATTCTTAGGACGATCAGCCAAGACACTGGTCACTAGGAAGCCAAAAAAAGAAGTAGGAAGCGAGGTGTTTCATCAAGCCAGCTCTCGGCCACATTCAAAGTGCAGCAAGCATGGTTCACACGAAGATGCGCCGCAAGGTTTGCTGACCTGTTTACATTGCTGAATAACAAAAAAAAGAGGAAATATTACTGAGCGCTACTATTTGTAACAGGATATGAGCCAGAATTAAGAGAGAATTGTGGTGAGTGTTCCATGCAATCAACTTCCATTATCACATGCGAGAACCCACGAAGAGAACCAAATGTGTTGAAGATTGCTTTATCACATTTTAAAATTATAATAAGAGTGCAGACGCTCCTCCATCCGGTTCCTAGTAGTACTAGTATAGTATGTACCTTTATGGACTATAGTAGTAATACTAGTAAACTTTGCGCTTGGCTGTTCAGGAAGTCGAGCAATAATAGCACTAGTAGTATAGTGTAGTATGCTTCTGGCAATCTGACACCGAATTAACTGTTGCACGTCCACCGCCTGAGCGAGGGAGAGCTTGCATTAGTCAAAAGTTTCTCCTTGTCCTGCGAGCCACCGCGTGCAAGCTTCTCCCATCCTGCAACCTTCTCCTGGTTCGGCAAGTTGACGGGACACAGGAAAGTAATGCTAGTCCATGCTGCCTCCTCTCCGGTTAATATGGCTTAATTTCAAACGAGATAAATACACTGTCTATCACTGTATATTTGTAAAAATGTGGTCAGTGGACTTCATAATACGCTCATTGCGCTCAATATATATATATTCCGGTGTTCATACGGTCACTAGCTCACCCTGACTGAGTATGTGTGTGCATACACGTAGGGGGAGTATGTGTAGGGGCCACTAAGGAGCAGTCAAATCACACAGTAAGTTAGTTGGAAGAAGCAACCATCATTTCACTATTGAATGACACGTACGCAATATAAAATGGTTGATATGGAGAGAAAAAGAAAACCACTATATATACACTAGCAGGAGCCTAAGCTACAAGCCTGCTTGCTTAGGTTGCTCTCTTCACAAGCATAGAACGACGGGCCTGATCCCGCAGCTGGGGGAAGGGAACAATGTTCTGCGTAGACGCGGTCGACATCGGCGAGGGAGAAAACCCACAGTCGGTGCGTCCCAATCGGGGTCACCGCGGTATGGGCTGATGTCGCGTCCCAGCCGCCCTTCTAGCTACAGTCTGATGTCCCAGGTAGTCCATCTTCCTTTTGGAGCCGGCTTGCTCCACTGCCGTAGCTCCATCGATCTCCATGTCGATCTTTCTCTACTTCTACCGGCTTCTACTTGTGATGAGTTTATGTCTCATGAACTAGTGCCAGTACTATTATTCTAATCACACTTCTTCAATATCTTTGCCATTAGGGATGCTCAGGTCGATTTTAGTGGAACTGCACAAAGCATCGTATGATCCGAGGGTGCCAGCCGTCTTTCCTTCGACAGGTTCTACCTGGCCAGGAAATTAAATCATGTTTAGGGTTTAGGGTTTAAGTCGTAGTGACCCCATCAGTTGTTTTCCTATCGTACACGCTCTCACAACTTTTTTCTTTAGTTGTGAAGTAAATATTGGCTATGATCTGTGAATCATTGAGATGTATCAGCATGCGCGTTAGTTTTCCTTTGTATTTGATGGAATGTTGTAACGGGGCAACCTTGGAATAGGAATGAAAATGGAGTGGAAAAGTTTCCGTTTTTTTGGATAAAAAATGGAAACAGAGAGAAACCAACATTTCATTTCGTTGGATCGCGCCATCGAGCAAAACCAATGTTTAAATCATGTCTGTCGTGTTCGTGTCTCACCCTCCTCCATGGCTCGACCCCACACGGTCGCTCAGCATGCCACTCACCGCAAACCGAGTAGTATACCATAACTTTCCCTCCTGCTTGTCGATGGATCGCGCCATGGAGTACTAGCACTACGGGAAGAGATTGACGAGTTGGGGGAGGACAGCAGCACGGACTCCCAAGAACTTTTTACATGCATGTTGTAGCCGGCTATTGCGACCTTTGAACGCGGAGCAGCCGCTTGCACCCGGAAGCGGCGCGGGCAACGCTCTCTCGGCCGGCGCGCCGCTTCAATGTCGGCGCCAGTGAGAGGTCGCGTCCGCTCTGGCCGGGCATGAATGTGGCACTGACCGTTTCAGGCAGGAAGCACGCGCGGGTGATGAAGAGGGTTCGGGTTGGTTAGGACCGGCCGTGGCAGCGGTCCGGACGTGCGCAAACAAGAGAGGTTGCACGTTAATATTGCTGCGTATATAATTAACAACGTAAATAATGTGCCAGTTGGACAAATATGCTTGGAGATGGAGATGGAAATGGAATTTTACATAAACACGGATATGCATGTCTATGTGTGTGTGCGCGACGACTCTCGCGACCTGGAAGCGGGGGCGTGTTTTTGATCGAGTTTTGTTTCTTGGTACGTTAGAAAATCAGTTTGTCTAATTCACATCTAGATATTATTTAAGGATATCACATCTAAGCTCCCACAAGTATATAATGTAGCAACAAGAAACAAAAAAAACTAGGAAAAGACCACAAACAGAGTGGACATCAACTTATATGTGACATAACTATGTCACATCTAGATGTGTCCTAGAAAGACCCTTAAAAATTGTCCGCCAGTTTTTGTTTCTTTTTTCCGGGAACGCGCGTATTCTATTTAAAACCACTGCTATGGAGAGATTTTTTTACTCCATTATAGCCTCTTGTTTGATAGAGTTTCTCGCGTCTCGCTCTCTCACCCTCTCCATATCAAAACAAGATGACAGTGTCCACTCTATCTCTCTCCTCATCGGTGGTCACAGATCCGGCCAAATCCTGTCCGCTGCGGGAGGTGAGGAGGTGCAGCATTGACGTTTTCGCCGTCGGCGACGAAGGAAGCCGATGCGCACCATCCTCTCGGAGCCGGCGCTGGCGCGGACGAAGATCCTCCGCGCCCTTGTTCGCTGCCGTCGTGTGGGCAGATCCCGCCCGCCCGCCTAAACGACATCCCGCCCACCTGAGGTATAACTTCTTGTACTGCTCCAGCTCCCCAGGTCGCTGCGTGCGGGTTTTCTTCTATGCGACTACTCCCCAGCTCCCCATGCATAGTAGCTAGGGTTCGTCGGCTGGTCCAACATCACCTACTAGTACTATTATAGAGGAAATGCCACTCAAAAAGTTGTCCAGATTTATGCCTCGGTGGAGGTATACATGTTGTTACGACAAAAAGTACACGGTGGTTGTGCGGTCATTGTCCATATGGTGGTAGTACTATCACTGGTTAAATGAAGAAATGCTTTTTTTCTCGGGTATCCTAGTTTAGTTCTCATCAAGATAGTATGATGCTTCTGTTTGTTGGTGTACTTTTCATTAATTCTTATTGACAATTGAGATGTCGTTGATAACCCTTTTTATATTTTTGGAAACAGCGATGCGTGTCTCCATACCCGGGCATGTCTTCCTCAATTTTAGTGGAACTGCACAAAATTGGATGGCCATTGTTGTTCCGCCTCACTGTCCTCTGCCACGTGGTTCTTCCTTCCTCTAGCTTGATTACTGAGAAGAAACAGACCACAGTGAGGATTTGTCGAACTTCTTAGGTGCCTCACCCAAACTTGATGCCAAATGGATGATGCATCACCACGATGACCTATCGAAGCTCATGGTTGCGCCTCATGGTTGCGTCGGCTGGTGAAGCTGATCGATTTTTGACGAAAAACAAGCTGACTTCCATCAGTGCTCTTTGCTTGTTACGCACAAAGATGATATCCTTCATCAGTTCATCTTGGTTGCGTTGGAGACGCAATCGTCTTTCACGTTGGTGCAATTTTATCACACAATTGGCTATGAACCAAATGTTTCCTCGAAGAAGGATCGACGTTGGTACTAAGAGCATAAGTTTTGTATTGATTTCTAAGCCTTCTCACAACTTTGTCTCCAGCTCCCCTGTAATTTTATTTGTCCAGCTATTAACTTTGATTTAAAAAATGGTGTGGACTAAAAACCCGGATGGACGTAGTAGCCCTCCATTTTTATTTACTCCGCATATTAGATTTGACTGAAGTCAAACTTTGTAATACTCTCAAACCTTTTCGATAATTGAAATTAAATTTCTTTATTCGTACACACTCTCACACGTTTCCGATAATTTGGCGCCTGTGTGGTTGTTCACTTAAGGGAGGGTAGTGTAACACACGTGAAGGACAGGAAGTGCGACCAGGACGCGTGGGCGTGGATCGTTGGTTCATCGGAAGTAGTACTAGTTTTCTTCACTGTACATTAAATAAAGAGTTTCATTTCGTACTTACACAATTTAAAACGATTGTTATGGAGAGAATAAGAAACCACTCCACTATATTTTAGTCGTATACACGAGAGTACTATATGGATGCAGCTTCATTGACTTGGTGCACCTGCCTTTGGATTTACGACAGGTGGGCCAAAAATGTGGCTGGCTCACCTGTCATACAGCCAAAAGCAGGTGCAGTGAAGGCACCGGAGCTGAGTCCATACTACAGTAGTATATATATAAGCGGGAGCCTCAGCGCTTGTTTGCTAGGGTTTGCACTCTCCACACGCTCGCCGCACTACATATATGTTACACGCTGGAGGCTCAGCGTTCATTTGCTAGGGTTTGCTATATTCACAGTCTCTCACACTCTCTTCACCAGATCTAAACAAGACTGCGTTGGCCTGTTGTCTCTCTCTCCCCCCTCACAGCTGGTGAAGGAGGCGTCGGTATCCCGTCGCACCGGGAAGGGGAGGAGGTGCAGCGTTCACTCTATCGCCTTCGGCGAGGGAGGCAATCCACTGCCGGCTACGCTGTTCTCTTTCACTCAGCGCGTGTGCGGGAGGGCCACCGACCCCTTCTTACTCGCTGTCGTACGTAGTGTGGGCAGATCCGGCCTCCCGCCGCACGCCTTGCCACATCCCGACGACCCTAAGGTATAAGTTTCTTTGAAACCGTCGTTGCTCTAGCTGCATGTGGATCTTTTTCGATCTGTAGTTGAATCTAGGTCTTGGTTCAAAGAGGAAAGAAGGGTGCAGTGGGCTGGAGCAAGAATCTAGGACGTGGTTCAATGAGGAAAGGAGGGGCGGAAAGTAGTATAGACTGGCTATCCAGCCGCTTTGTAGGTCGAAAAGGGAAAAATGGGGTAACCCAGTACACACATCTGTAAGGAACCGGTCTCTTTGTTGAAAAGGGAAAGAAACTAGGAGGTCGGGTAGTTTGTGCATGACTAGATTTGCTGCCCTCACATAGGAAGAAGGTTCAAAGAGAACAAATATGGGACCAGCGCATATATGCTGCTTGGCTACATACTCTGCATCACCCATTTATACGTGTGGACACACATGGTGCTGGCATGTCCCATGCAGCTATTTTGCTGTTGTTAATCTCAGAATTAACTATTGATCTGTTTTAAAAGAATTTCTCTGTTAATATGAATCAATGCAACCATTTTAGAAATGCTACTGTCCTATACTTTGTTTTCCATCAAGATAAGGTAGATGCTTCTTTTTGTTGGCCGCATGTTTCATCCTCCTTTATTGGCCAGTAATTGTTTTCTTTTTTGCCTCTTAAAACAGGGATATCTATTCAACTTGTTGCTATAGAAAACTTAAATGTCACACTGGCAACTTTGCTTGATTTCAGTGCAACTGCACAAAACATGATTGGATTTCCTATTCGTGTTGGTAGATTCGTATTTATCTTGGTCGTCTCATGAAAGGTCAGTACAGGCCTTCATCCACATGATTGTGCAGTGTGCTTTGAGAATCTGTGCTACTTGTATTGGTACTGTTTTAAATAAATGATCACTACTATGGAAAACCTTATACACATAATGTTACCAGTAGCGCTGTACAAAATCAAATGCTACTGCTAATTAGTAGCAACGCGCGTAAATAAACTGCGCTACTGCTACGACTTTTGCAGTAGCTCGTACTGGCGAAAAGCGTTGCTGCTATGTTTGAACTGGGCGCACATGGCTAGCCCAACCTAGCAGTAGCGTGTATACTGGCCCAGCGCTACTTCTACGCTCCTTAGCTGTAGCGCGCTTACGTGTAAGGCGCTGCTGCTAACGGAAATAAAATAAAGTGAAAAACAAGTAGAAAAGTAAATGAAAATGAAAGAAATAGAAAAAGGAGAAAGGAAAAAAATAAAATGTAAAGCAAAATAAAAGAAAAAAGGAAAAAAGGAGAAAGGAATAGCAGTAGCGGGTTTCAGTAAACGCGCTATAGCTATCTGGAAACTCGCTACCGTTACGTTTCACTTAAACAGCGGTCCTCCCCAACCCCCCGGCCACCACTTCTTCCCCAAATCCCTCGCCCTCGCGCCATCTCACCAATTAGCCGTCGCCCCACTTCGCCGCCGTCTCCTGCCGGCGTGGACGCCCGCAACCTCACCGTCTCCCCCCGAGGCCGCCGTCATCCTCACCGCCGCCGCTCGAGGCCGCCCTCAGCCTGACTGCCGCCGCCCGAGGCCGCCCTCGACGTCACCGTCGGCGCCCTCCACCTCACCGCCGCCCGAGCCCGCCCAGGACCGCCGTTGCCCGTGCCCGAGCCCGCCCTCTCTCCCCTCTCTGTAAGTCCCCCCCCCCCCCCCCCCACTCATCTCTCTCTGCATTTTAGAGAAAAAATTAGTAGAGCAAAATTAGTAGAGCAAAAGTTAGTTAGGGCAGTAGGGTTTAATTAGTGTAGATGCTGCTTGTATAGTATATAGTGATACTAGTAGATGTTAATTAGGTTAGGGCAATAGTGGTACTAGTAGATGTTAATTAGATGTTTTTCAGTTAGGGCACTAGAGTTTTGCTAGGTTAATTAGGTTAGTAGTGCTGCTAGTAGTAGTGGTACAGTAGGTTAATTAGGTGATGTTAAATGAATAACCTAAATGAATGAAATTAGTAGTTAACTGAATTTTTTTTCCTTTCATCATTATAGAGCACTAAAGTTAACTGAATTTTGTTCTATTAGTAGTTAAATGAATTTTCTTCTACACTTTGTTTTTGAATTAGCTTGCGAAATTTGGACATGTGGTTGCTCGTGTATATTTGGACACTGTTTCCAGGGAATGATGCTTAGTGGCCTATGTTTTGCCGGAATGTTGATTCATTTCTTTTCCGGCAAATTTCAGGTTCTCGATTTGTCCACTTTTTAGCAAAGGTCATGCCGAAATTTTCCGTGAATTTCGGCATGACTTGTGCTACAAACTAGGACATATCGAGTGCCCGTGATTTGCCGCACCAGGAAGGAGTCAACATTCCTGCAAAACAATAGGCCTTTTTATGTCATTATTCATTTTATTAGGTCTAGAATTAATTGACTAGATTTAATCATAGGAAACATGGCTAGCAACGATGAAGGACAGGGTTCTGGTGATTGCGACGACGCTACCGGGCGGCAGACGAATTTTTTAGCCTTACCGACGATCAACCGATGTTATTGCTGGGCCCACCGGTGGCATCGGGGACTGAGACCGACACGCAGACCGGTGCTGAGACTGAGACCGGCGCTCAGACTCAGACCGGCATCGAGACCGGCGCTGAGACTGAGACCGGCGCTGCCTCGGGGAGCGGAGCCGGTGTAGAACCGAAAGCAAAGAGGCAACGGGTTCCTAACAAACTCAGGACTACTAGAGTGGTGGTCACGGAGGTGGACGACGGCAATTTTGAGCCAACGGCGCCCGAGGAAGCGCGTCGATGCTACGGCAATCAAATAGGCTGCATCGTACGGACAACCGCCACCATCAACGATGAGAAACTACAGAAGATAGAAAATATGAGGAGCTCCCTCCTAAAGAAGTTTCACCAGATATTCTTGTTCCCGGGCCGGAATGAGAAGGATTATAAAGATCCAGATGAGGACCCGGCAATGAAGAAGATAAACAAACACGCCATGACCAAGTTTAGCGACGCGTTGGCCGCCTGGAAAAATCGAGTGAAAGCAAGGATCATCGACAAGAAGGAACCCTACTCCGAGATTGTAAAGGATAATCCGACAATCACGGAAGAGCAGTTTCAAATATTCAAGGAGGCTTGCGAGGCCGAAGATGCCAAAAAAAGTCTAAGTACATGAAGGGGCTTCAAGAGAGGAACATTGGGAGCCACCACCTCGGAAGCCGTGGTTACGGCGGAAAGAGGTCCAAATGGGCCAAGGAGGACGCGGAAGCCGCGAGTCTGGGCATCCAGACCCCTTGGCGGAGTTCACCGTCCCGCAGGAGCGTGACGTCCTCAGGGCCCGGCACCGTTGGGACCCAGTGAAAAAGGTTTACGAGACAACACCGGTCATTACGGAGTTCATGAGACTGCTGGTAATTTTAGTTTCTGATCAATTCGACTGCACACGTTAGTCATATTTGTAAACGATCGTTGTGCCTTTTGCAGAGAGAGCAGCACAGGATTGCGGCCGAAAGCGACTCGCCGTCTGAGGCATTGGCGAGGCCCAAGTGGGACACTCCATTCAACCGGGCGTTGAACATATTGAAACGACAACCGGTGGATACTCGACCGTCGTATGGACGCGTGCACGGTGTCGGAGACGGCGCCACGTGGAAGAAGTACTACCGTGAGACCACGGAGGAGAGAAAGGAAAGACGGAGGTTAAATGAAGAAAACATCGACAAGAGGGTTGAGATTGCGGTTGAGAAGAAATCAACTCAGACAGTCGCAACAGCGGTAGCTGCCGCAAAACAGGTGGCTGTAGATATTTCTACTACCTTGGTTCCGGCCGTTTTCAATTGGACCAGGCAAAATCCAGAAAAAAATGATGCAGCGGACTTTCCCCTTGCTGACTTCTTGGCGGGGAGCAGCTCGACTAGCGTTGCACCAGCACCTGCAGCTGCACCTGCTCCCGCACCGGCTCCCGCACCGGACGTGCTAGGCGGTGCTTCGTCTTTGGCTGAGCTCGACGCCCTCACGGTATCTGTCACACCGGCCCCCTTCAATATAAATGTATAATCTCCCGTTTTCGTTGCCTTTCGGATGTCTCACGTCGCAGACTTTTCTTTGCAGGCCGACGAAACCCCGTGCACCATATTGTACACCATCGGCGACCAGAAGGTGGACGTGGGGAAGGCGACGATAATGGAGCCGAAGGAACCATTGTTCCACAGCCGGCCGATCCCCCCGAACGTCTTCAAGGTTTCCGTGGCCAGTGTCAAACCGGGCCACGAGAATTTGCCTCCTCCAGTACTACTGGGGGATGACGACGAGACACCGCGGCGGCTTGGTGATTGTTGCAATGCTGGGTGGGTCCTGTTGTGGCCAAAGAGTCTGCTTCGTCTGGAGGCGGCCGGGAGCACACCCACGAGCACGCAGCCTCAGCAAGGTATGAACATCAACACCCCACCTACCCAATTATCGTCGGGTGTCGGGTTGGGTGATAGCGGACGGGGTAAGGAGGAGGCTCCATTAGTCGCTGATGACGTCGCCATGGATGAGGATGAGGACGACGATGGCGCTGCTGAACAGTATGTCTATACTGGCGCCTCCTCAGGGTTTGAGCGTCATGAGTCGGTGCCTGAATTGCCGTCTCAACATATTATGGACGACCTTCCGGTAGTAAAGAAGTTTAGGAAGAGAGCGAGGAAAGGCAAAAAAGTTGTTCTATGATCCAGCCGCCTCAGCAGCCTCGGCTTCAGGACCGTATAGATATCCCCGATGCGGATAAATGGCATATCCCCGGTCAACCAATCCTACCTGCAACAGCGCTACGGGCCAGATTCGGCGATCTAAAGAGACTTCATGACGATGTGCTGCGGGTAGAGAAAGACCTCATCGCCTCGAAAGATCCAGGATACCCACTCTACGTGGTTAACGTTCCGCGGCAAATGTCGTACGTCGACAGCTTCCCCGCGGATAAGTTCTTCCTCCGATTCGATTACATATTCGACATGTTTCACGTGAAGAAGCTGGATTTTACGTTTGTCCGCCTTTATGCCTTGCACATGAACTACATCATCGGGGTTGAGCAGATATCTCATATCTGTGTCGCTGACCCGTACTACATGCACGAGGGCTTCTTGGGAGTCTGCGCAAATCACCGTGAATACGCGAGGGATTACATCGTCAGTTTCATGCTCGCCAATAAGGACAAGGGGGCGATTCTCGTGCCTTATCATCCCGTGTAAGTCATCGCGCTGCTATCCTTCCTTCGATTTCAATCATTCATTTGCACGGTGGAGGCTAATTAATTTGAGGACTTATTTTGCGCAGCGGCGGGCGCGCCGTCCTCATCATCCTCTACCCCCGATTCTCCCACGCTCTTTACTTGGACTCGTCGAAGAACATTCACAAAAAGGATTACACCCACATCAAGGATGTTCTCGACAGTGCTATGTATTACTACCAATCAATGGGTGGAGAGGTCAGGGACAAGAAGATAAGGGGCGGCAGGGTCGCCTTCGGCCATAAGACCGACTTCTGCTGCATCCAGCAACCGAACGATTCTCTTAATGATGGATTCTATGTCCTACACCACATGCTGGAGTACAGACGGGATCACCAGAACCTTCGCATGGACCTTCTTCCGCGATGCCCATATTCTGCAATGGGCAAAGGACATAGGAGATATCGAGGATCATCGACTTCGAGCTGAGTTCTATAACATCCAGCGCGAACTTGCCCAAATCATCATGAAGGAGGTCGTCGGAAAAACAGGGATGTTCTACGGAGAAGGACAAATGTCGCGGGAAGACGTCCGAACATGGATAGCCTCTCAGCGTCTCGACCTGAAGCCTTTCACTAGGCTCGGGGACTATCTCCCTGACTTGGATGGATGGAACGACATGTTGGAGTGATTGTCGATATATGACAATGTGTCCGTTTAGTCCATACTTTCTGTATGACAAAACTTTGAGTTATGCACGGTGAAACTTTATTTGTGATGTAATTAAACCGTCCTCCTCCTCGACTAGCGAAAATCACTCTAGTTAGGGCATTTTGGGGTACGATGAACTTTGTTATTTATGCTTATGATATGTTGTTTTTATTTTTGCCAAGTCTGTCTCTTTCTGTTGCTCAACTATATATGTTGCATATCATCGACTCATGTGATGATGCAGGTGCATAGATCATAGATGGCGAAGAAGTGCTATGCCAGGAGTATATATACGACAAGTGGCCGGAGTGTCAGGCCCTTCCGGTTTCCGAGCGACAGGCAGTAGTTAGTTTAGAGGTTCACGCTAATGCGAAAGAGGGATACGAACTCATGTTCTCAAAGTGATAGCTCTTCTCGCGTATATCATTGTTTAGATGGATGACGATGTATTTGCATATCATTCGAGACTTGTATCGCTATTTTCGAGATGATGACGAGAGACCACTTTGTGTTGGATGATGATTATGATGATGACATGATTTGATGAGACTAATTGTATGTATATGCTATGATTACATTTGTATGTGTATGATATGCTAAAGATTATTGTATAAAGCCTATTCAAATACAAAACAAATACAAAACAAATATGCAGGAAAAAAACTAATAAATAAACTAGTAGTAGCGAGGGGGGAAATTTAGCAGTAGCGCCGCATTGTCAGTAGCGCGTCCCAGCAAACAGCGCTGCAGATAATATCAGTAGCGCCCTTTCCCAAAGAGCGCTACAGCTATTCATGTATAGCAGTAGCGTGGGACAACGGCGCTACTGCTATACGTTAGCTGTAGCGCCTTATTAGTAGCGCCGGTGCCCGCGCTACTGAGAGGCCCAAAACCCTCGCTGCTGCCTAGGCTTTTCCCTAGTAGTGGATGAATTGAAGCTATTGTATTGCTGTCTTTTCCCATTAAGTAGTGAACAAAAATGGGACCAACCCAGACATGATTCTTGTTGCTTCGTTACAACAAATTCAGCATCACCCCCTTTATAAGCTAGTAATTGATGCCACTCTTAGAATTATCTACTGAATCTTATTTCAAAACTGCAACACTTGTTAGGGATTGGCGGGATTACCATTTTTGTGGCCGCATGTTTCATCCTCCTTTATTAGCCAGTAATTGATTCCTTTTTTGCCTCTATTTATACAGGGATATCTATTCAACTTGTTGCTATTGTGACATTTTGCTTCGCTACACGAAACACTTTGCTTGCTTTCAGTGCAACTACACAAAACGAGATTGGACTTCCTATTCGTGTTGGCAGATTCGTACGTGATCTTGTGTGCGTCATGATAGGTTGGTACTTGCCTTCATCCACATGATCGTGCAGTGTGTTTTGAGATGATGTGCTACTTGTATTGGTACTGTTTTAAATAAATGATGAATTGAAGCTATTGTATTGTTGTCTTTTCCCATTAAGTAGTGAACAAAAATGGGACCAACCCAGACATGATGCTTGTTGCTTTGTTACAACAAATCCAGCATCACCCCCTTTATAAGCCAGTAATTGATGCCACTCTCAGAATTAACTACTGAATCTTATTTCAAAACTGCAACACTTGTTAGGGATTGGCGGGATTACCATTTTTGTGGCCACATGTTTCATCCTCCTTTATTAGCCAGTAATTGATTCCTTTTTTGCGTCTGTTTATACAGGGATATCCATTCAACTTGTTGCTATTGCGACATTTTGCTTTGCTACGCGTAACACTTTGCTTGATTTCAGTGCAACTGCACAAAACGAGATTGGATTTCCTATTCGTGTTGGCAGATTCGTATTTTATCTTGTTCGTCTCATGAAAGGTCAGTACAGGCCTTCATCCACATGATTGTGCAGTGTGCTTTGAGATGTTGTGCTACTTGTATTGGTACTGTTTTACATAAATGTTGAATTGAAGCTATTGTATTGCTAGTCGTTAAGATAATGTCTCTGTTAAAAATGTCTCTGTTAAGATAATGTCTCTATTAAAATGAATCAGTCGCATTGTTTTAGGAATGATACTTATCTGCTTTTTCATTCTTTATACATCTTGAAACAAGGCATTGTTAAGATAATGTCTCAGTTAATATGAATGAATCACACTGATTGAGAATTTCTACTCTCCTGCTTTGTTTCCCATTAAGATAAGGTAGATCAGTAGATGTTTTTCTTCTGCGAGTACAAGTCATCAACCGTTATTTCTTAGTAATTGTTTCCCTTATACCTTTTGTTGCTTACAGGGATATCAAAATTAAAGCTCGGTTTTATTCCGACTTCGATTTTAGTTCAATTGCACAAAAGGAGCCATGTGTCCAAGGCAAACTGCTGCATTACTGGTCCAGTTGGTCGTTCCACTTTGCAGAAAGAGCAGTCATTATTTGCGCTACATATTACAGAAGGAATGACCGAGAAGCTTTATAGAGTATTAGGCCTTCCACTTATGTAGGCCAAAAGAGGTGCCAAATTTCACCATTTCTTAGTTTGGCACGGAATCCCTCCATTTGCTACAGCCGGTTGCTCATAAATATTAGACACCGGTGACATGACTAGTCTGCAGAGACCATTGGCAATTTAACAACACATGGAGTGCCCTGGGCAAGAAAGTGCCAAAAACAAGTACAAGAAGCGACAAGACTCACGATCATAGGCATTACATATTTTGAATGGAAAAAGCTTGTCAAAGTTTAAATCACATTGATGTAGCAAGAAGCGACAGGACTCCACGATCATAGGCATTACAATATTTTGAATGGGAAAATCTTGTCAAGTTTAATCATTGATGTTAGCAAGAAGACGTTAGTTAATATATTGGAATTGGAAAACCTTGTCAAAATTTGCTCATTGATGTTAGCCAGAAGACATGCTTTGATATTTTTGAGTGGGACGCCCTTGCTGTTGAGCAGCGTCGAGTGTTTTTTCTATTCCTGTGTTCAGTTTAGAAGTAAATAGTTACTCTAGCTGAGATATTCCTGTGTTAAGAGTTTGTTCTGAATATTGTCTATGTAATGCCAGGCCTTGTGTTTTGAGCTTGGAATGTTGTGGCATGCGGCATCATGAGTTGTTCACCGTGCCTCCTGAGAATAATGCTTCGTATTGTTTTGCATGTCGATCTAATGCCAGTGATTTGCTTGTTAAGAAGATCATCCTCTTCTATTGTTTCCGTGCTTAAGAACTTCATCGTTTGATGTTTCATTCATAGCCTATACGACAAGTCGGGTAGGTTAGACGTGAAACCATATGATCTTCCGACCAACTCATGATATTAGGCCGTGATTGGATCGTCTTTTTCCAACCAAAACCGCTTGTAAAATTGACGCTTGTAAATTAAAGAAGATGGTCTCGGGCGAAGGCGCTTGGTTGGTCGATTTCGACTAGTAAAATATCGGAAATACTTTACACACGATAAAAACGCTGAACGACACTCGGACGATTGCTAATCCAGCCGTTAGCTGCTGTTTCAGCCTTGCCCATGGATGGCATGATACGCACGTCGTGCATGTATCGTCTGGTAATGTCGTCCATATAGCAGTGCTCGTAAAATATACACTGGTCTCTCAAATTAAACGCGTATCGCTGGTTTTACTTACAGACCTCGGGCCCTCGGTTTCATTACGCCTGTATTTTACGCGTTGTTTTCGATGACGAGTAAATTACACTTGTATGTTAATACAGGTTTGAAATAAACCAGAGCTCCCAAGCGCGGCCTTACAGTTTCATGCCGTCTCAGTTTCTCGAAGGTGCTCATAGGTGTCCGATGATCTTGGCTTCCTGAATGAGTAGCGGGCGCTGTATCAGACCATCCGTAGGGCCCGCGAGGCCCTCTCCGTTGTTCTTCGAGTTGTTGCGCTCGCCGTGGCGCCGAGCATTGTTAACATCTTCAACGAACATGAGGATTCAGGAGATGACTTTATTTTGACTGGATGACACTAGGGACCCACTAGGGCCATAGCCGTACGTACGCAAGTGCCTCCTTATTATGTACAACTATATTTTTTTTGCTTTCTCCTGGTTTCCTGACATCACGGTCCCACACCATTGTCAACCTATGTAGTCAATATAAACGAGAGAATTGCACAAGGTGTGGCCGACAGCTGGGACCAAGCAGCTCGAGCAGTATTTGTGTTTTTGAGGCGTGAGCACTGCAGAGTTTTTCTTGGCGATGATTTCGTTGTTGTTCAGAGGAGAGCAAGGTATTAACTGGGCGGGCTGTGGCCCTTCTAGCCCAGGCCAGATATCCAGCCCAAATACTAATTTTTTCAAGATGAAAATGGCTAGCCCAGCTATACGTCTTTTTGAGGAATACCCAGGCAAGGTCAACTTGTTATTCTCCGCCCCGCTGGGCTGCAAATCTTTCCTAGGAGGGATGCATTAGGCTTAACAGGAAAATGGGCTTTAAAAATAACAAATGGGATGTAATTATAAAAGCTGAGCAGTAACTATAAAAAAAATGCACCAAACAAGAAATTAGTTTATAAAATATTATTTATGGATTTTGAAAATCTTAAATTTTCATTGTTGCGCGCGCAATGTTTCGTTAGATTTTTACGTAATACAAATTTATATTTAATCTGACTAGAAATTTCGGGATAAAAATATTTCGGAGCCCATCAAAATGTGGGAAATTTTATTGAATTCTGTCTTCAACGGTTGGTTGAAATTATTAATCATTGTCCTAGCTAGAAAATGGGCTGTACTTTTAACAAACTGTAAATAGGCTGTTGTAAATTCCATTAGAATTCCAAAATGGGTTGTACATTCTTACAAAACGTAAATGAGCTATAAGTTCTCTGCCACACACTTGTGGGCCTACTAAGTGACGCGTCCCCTAAAAAAAATAAGTTGACGCGTATGCAAGGCTTTGCCAACTTATTATAGTCAACACACGGTTCTAGCAGCAGTGGCCGTTGGATGTCTATCCAACGGATGTCATGCTTCTTCTTCAATCTCGGATATTCTTAGCTTCGGCTGCCCAAAAAATGATTCCTCCCCCTGACAGCTGGGGCGCAACGTTTCGGAGGCTGACCTGTGGGCCTACTAAGTTGGAGCGTACCAAGGGCTTTGTCAACTTAGTCAATAATAAACGTTTCTAGCTTCAGTGACCGTACGATGTCCATCCAACGGCCGTAGTGCTTCTTCAACCTCTGGTCTTCTTGGTCTAGCCGCCCAAAGTAGCGCCGGTCGTGCCCCCTTCTCCTGCCTCCCGTGGCCGGCTGTGCTGCCGCGGAGGCCTCACCGCCCCCATACTACTCCCACCGCTGGTCAGGCCATCCCTCCACTCACCCACACCCCCTGTTATTCTGCGGCGACGGCAGCCTCACACTGCAGCCGAATCAGTGAACCCTCGTACTCCTCTCAGCGCGGGCTTCCACTGCTGCGTCTTCCCCGGCTCTGCGTTGTCCCCTTCCTAGGCCTCGTCGTCGTCCAGACCACCGCCCTGGTGCTCTCGGCGCGGCGTGGTCAACGTGGTCAAGGACCGACTTCCATCGGAAGAGTACTGTACGTGGAGAGGTTGACAGCTGGGTCCAGGCGGCCTCAAGGAAGTGCCTCCTTATTACGCGCAAAATAATTATTCCTCCACCTTACAGCAGGGACCCACCGGACGGGCCAGCGTATTTCACGAAAAAAACGTTCCCCCCGCTGTCAGCTCAGACCCACCGGCAGTGCCTCCTTATTACGCACAAAAAAATGAATACTCCCCATGCTAGCTGGGACTCACCATGGTGGGAGGCTGACTTGTGGGCCTACTAAGTTGACTGGGACGGGGGCCTTTGTCAACTTTAGTCAATATGAACGATTCTAGCTCCAGTGACCGTACGATGTCCATCCAACGGCCGTAGTGCTTCTTCAACCTCTGGACTTCTTTCTCCAGCCGGCCAAAGCAGCGCCGGTCGTGCCGCATGCTCCTGCCTCCCGTGGCCAGCTGTGGTGCCGCGAAGGCCTCACCACCCCCTACTATTCCCACCGCTGGCCAGGACCTGCGGCGATGGCAGCCTCACACCGCAGTGGAACCAGTGAACCCTCGTACTCCTCTCCGCGCGGGCTTCCGCTGCTGCGTCTTTCCCGGCTCCGCGTCGTCCCCTTCCTAGGCCTCGCCGTCGTCCACCCCCATGGTGCTCTCCGCGCGGCGTGGTCAACGTGGTCAAGGAATGACTTCCATCGGAAGAGCACTGTACGTGGAGAGGCTGACAGTTGGGTCCATGGCCACAGCCCAGTTTTTTTGTGATTTGCCAAGCAAGTCGCTTTGTCAGGCCTGTTGGGCTGCAAATCTTTCAAGACGAGGGGAGCTTTCATTCGGCTGGCCGAGAAAATGGCCCATCAGTAATGAGAAATGGGCTGTACATTTTTAAAACACTTCAAACCGGCAATTAGTTTCAAATATCTTTTTTTTCATTTCAAGATTTTAAATTACATTAATTTTTATGCGTGGAGAATTTGTTGGATTTTATATTGATATACATTTATTTTTAAAGTCAGTTTGAATTATGAGTCGAAATTTTGGGATTAAAAATAGTTCGGGCCGCACCGAAGTATGCAAAATTTCGTATAATTTTTTAACCGTGGCCACAATTTGGGCTGTAATGCTAACAAAAAGAATATGGGCTGAAAAAAACCTTAAGAATTAGCAAATGGGCTGAAAATTATTAGAAATAATGGCAGATGGGATGTATGCTTTCCACAGATTTGAGGCTTTCCTAAAAAAGGCTGACGCACAAGCAGTGACTGTTGGATGTCCATCCAACGGCCGTCGTGCTTCTTCAATCTCTGCTCTTCCTGCTCCAGCCGCTCAAACAAGCGCCGGCGGGACTGCCTGCTCCCTCCTCCCCGCGGTCGGCTGTGCTGCCGCGCAGGCCTCACCGCCCCACCGTACTCCCATCGCAGGCCTAGCCATCCCTCTACTCACCCACACCTGATGTTATTCTCTGGCGATGGCAGACGAACCAGTAAACCCTCGTACAGTCGTACTCCCCTCCGCGTGGGAAACAACTGTCGAGTCTTCCCTGCCTCCATGTCGTTCCCTTCCTAGGCCTCGCCGTCGTCCACCGCCGTGGTGCTCTCCGCGCGGCGTGGTCAACGTGGTCAAGGAACGACTTCCATCGGAAGAGCACTGTACGTGGAGAGGCTGACAGCTGGGTCCACGGCCACATCCCAGTTTTTTTGTGATTTGCCAAGCAAGTCGCTTTGTCAGGCCTGTTGGGCTGCAAATCTTTCAAGACGAGGAGAGCTTTCATTCGGCTGGCCGAGAAAATGGCCCATCAGTAATGTGAAATGGGTTGTACATTTTTAAAACACATCAAACCGGCAATTAGTTTCAAATATCTTTTTTTCATTTCAAGATTTTAAATTACATTAATTTTTATGCGTGGAGAATTTGTTGGATTTTATATTGATATACATTTATTTTTAAAATCAGTTTGAATGTGAGTCGAAATTTTGGGATTAAAAATAGTTCGGACCACACCGAAATATGCAAAATTTCATATAATTTTTTAACCGTGGCCACAATTTGGGCTGTAATGCTAACAAAAAGAATATGGGCTCCAAAAAAACCTTAAGAATTAGCAAATGGGCTGAAAATTATTAGAAATAATGGCAGATGGGTTGTATGCTTTCCACAGATTTTAGGCTTTCCTAAAAAAAGGTTGACACACAAGCAGTGACTGTTGGATGTACATCCAACGGCCGTCGTGCTTCTTCAATCTCTGCTCTTCGTGCTCCAGCCGCTCAAACAAGCGCGGGAGGGACTGCCTCCTCCCTCCTCCCCGCGGCTGGCTGTGCTGCAGCGCCGGCCTCACCGCCCCATCGTACTCCCATCGCTGGCCTAGCCATCCCTCTACTCACCCACACGTGCTGTTATTCTCCGGCGATGGCAGACGAATCAGTAAACCCTCATACAGTCGTACTCCCCTCCGCGTGGGAAACAACTGCCGAGTCTTCCCAACCTCCGTGTCGTTCCCTTCCTAGGCCTCGCCGTCGTCCACCACCCTGGTGCTCTCGGCGCGGCGTGGTCAACGTGGTCAAGGAACGGCTTCCATCAGACGTGGACTGTACGTGGAGAGGCTGACAGCTGGGTCCACGGCCGCAGCAAGGAAGTGCCTCCTTATTACGTGCAAAATAATTATTCCTCCACCTGACAGCGGGGACCCACCGGACGAGCCACCGTATTTCGCGAAAAAAACGTTTCCCCCTGACTGCTGGGACCCACCAGCTACACCTTCGCACGCAAGGAAGTGCGTCCGGGCAAAAAAAACAAAACGATTCGCCCCCCTGACTGCTGGGACCCACCAGCTACATCTTCGATCGCAAGGAAGTGTCTGACAGTCGGGACCCACCTGGTCGAAGCGTACATAGCGTTGTGATTCTGGTCGCGAACGTGTACGTACATATATACTGGTCGATGTAGAGGCGTGCACGTGTCGTACTAGAGGCGCGCACATAGCATGTACACGTACGTACAGCGGCCAGGGTGCAAGAAAGAAAATACGGCCACGTATGTGTACATACGGGCGGGGTCTCGAATGCCTACTCGGGCATACGTACGGCGAGGGCTCGTGTACATGGCTGGGTCGGAACGGAGAAACAGCCTCGTCGTCGTGTTCATGGGGAGGCAACGGAATGCGTGGTCGTGTTCATCGGGAGGGCTTGGACGGAACATGCGATGGAAACGAGGCCTGGCGTACCACAGAACGGAGGAAACGGACCTCCTACGGTCGAAACGGGGGTCCTGTTGATCGGGAGGGGTGTGGCGTACCGCAAAACGGAGGAAACGGACTTGTGTTGGAGTGCTACGGTCGAAACGGGGGTTCTGCTCATCGGGAGGTGTCTGGCGTACCGCAAAACGGGACTCCACGGGATACTGTTCATCTCCACCGTCGACCCCCTCCAGCCTCCACGAGCTACTGTTCATCCACCGTCGACCTCCTCCAGCCTCCACGGGCTCCTGTTCGTCCAGCCTCCACCGTACGCTACTCCACCGGCTACTGTTCAACCACCCCTCCACACCACGGGGTCCTGTTCAACCACCCCTCCACGGGCACCCCTCCACCGTCTACTGTTCATACAGCCCTCCACACCAGGGCGTCCTGTTCATTCACCCCTCCACTGGCACCCCTCCACCGTCTACTGTTTATCCAGCCCTCCACCACACCACGGGGTCCTGTTCATCCAGAGGCAACGCCACCGCTCACTGATCATCTAAACCCCCGCAATGCTCACTATTCATAACATCGATCGGCTTCAGTTAGCAGCAGTAGTGAAGGAATCGCTCGACCGGGTTCAGTTAATAGCCATCGATCGATCGCTCGGGTTCAGTAACGCGTAGCCTGTAGTGCAATCGCTCGGGTTCAGTTAGAGCCCAACGCCTCGCTCGGGTTCAGTTAGAGCCAACGCCTCGCACACACGCGCGTACGTGTACGAGAGAAACGCGCATCGCTCGGCCCCCGACCTCCCACCGTAACCGGGAACTCCCCGAAATTTTCGTCGCCCTCGCTTCTACCACGGTTTTTTCCGTCATGGACGGCCCAAAGAATGTCATGCAGCTGCGTCTCCGGCCCGCCCAGGACGAAAATCCCATTTTCTATCAAGATTTTTTGTCATAGAAGTAGGAGCCCACCACATCTATGATGATACCGGGTTTTGTGACAATTATCGTCATAGAAGTGTCATATGTATGACAGAAAAAAATTTCGTTCGGCCCAAAATGTCACGGATGTGTCTTTTTTGTATTGATAGCACCTGCAGGGATAGAAGACATAGATGTTACTATTAAACTTGCTAATAGAGACACCATATCACCATTTTGGATTGTTAGAGATGTTTAAGTCTTGTGTGGGAAAATAAAATACCCTACTGATTTTCTTGTTCTTGGTTCCCCACAAGATGACTTTTGTCCCATTATCTTTGATAGACCTTTCTTGAACACAGTTAATGCTAAGATAGATTGTAAGAAACAAACTGGCGGTGTTAGTTTTGGTTATGAGTCTCATGAGTTTAATTTTTCCAAGTTTAGTAGAAATCATCATGAAAAAGAATTGCCTAGTAAGGATGAATTAATTGGTCTTGCTTCTATTGCTGTGCCACCTACTGATCCTTTAGAACTATACTTGCTAGACCATGAAAATGATTTACATATGCATGGAAGAAATGAAATAGATAAGATTTTCTTTGAATAACGTCCTCTACTTAAACACAATTTTCCTCTTGAAACTCTGGGAGGTCATCCTCCACCTAAAGGTGATCCTGTGTTTGAATTAAAACAATTGCCAGACACTTTGAAATATGCTTATCTTGATGAAAAGAAAATACATGTTATAGTTAGTGCTAACCTTTCAGAACATGAAGAAGAAAGATTATTGAAAATTCTAAGGAAGCACCGAGCTGCTATTGGATATACTCTTGATGATTTAAAGGGCATTAGTCCCACTCTATGTCAGCACAAAATTAATATGGAACCTGATGCTAAACTAGTTGTTGATCACCAACGTCGGTTAAACCCGAAGATGAAAGAAGTGGTAAGGACGGAAATATTAAAACTTCTGGAAGCGGGTATAATCTATCCTATTGCTAATAGTAGATGGGTAAGTCATGTTCATTGTGTTCCTAAGAAAGGAGGTATAACTGTTGGTCCTAATGATAAGAATGAGCTTATTCCACAAAGAATTGTTACATGCTATAGAATGGTAATTGATTTTAGAAAATTAAACAAATCAACTAGAAAAGATCATTACCCTTTTCCTTTTATTGATCAAATGCTTGAAAGACTATCTAAGCACACACACTTTTACTTCCTTGATGGATATTCTGGCTTTTCACAAATACCTATTTCTCAACCTGATCAAGAAAAGACCACTTTTCATTGTCCTTTTTGGAACCTATGCTTATAGACGTATGCCTTTTGGTTTATGTAATGCACCTACTACCTTTCAAAGATGTATTACTGCTATATTCTCTGACTTCTTTGAAAAGATTGTTGAGGTTTTCATGGATGACTTTTCTGTATATGGGAAGTCTTTTGATGATTGTTTAAGCAATCTTGATCGAGTTTTGCAGAGATGTGAACAAACAAATCTTGTCTTGAATAGGGAGAAGTGCCACTTTATGGTTAATGAAGGCATTGTCTTGGGTCGTAAAATTTCTAAAAGATGTACTGAAGTGGACAAAGCTAAGGTTGATGCAATTGAGAAAATGCTATGTTCTAAAGATATAAAAGGTATTCGTAGTTTCCTAGGTCATGCTGGTTTCCTATAGGAGATTTATCAAAGACTTTTCTAAAATTTCTAGGCCTCTTACTAGTCTTTTGCAAAAGGATATTCCTTTTTTTATGATGATTTTTTAGAAGCCTTTGCAACACTCAAGAAAGCCTTAATTTCTGTACCTATTGTTCAACCACCTGATTGGAACTTGCCTTTTAAAATTATGTGTGATGCTAGTAATTATGCTATTGGTGCTGTTCTAGGGCAAAGAGTTGATCAGAAATTGAGTGCTGTTCATTATGCTAGTAAAACTCTAGACAGTGCTCAAAGAAATTATGCTACTACTGAAAAAGTATTCTTGGTAGTGGTGTTTGCTTGTGATAAATATAGACTTTATATTGTTGATTCCAAAGTAACTGTTCACACAGACCATGCTGCTATTAAATATCTTATGGAAAAGAAAGATGTTAAACCTAGACTTATTCGTTGGGTTCTCTTGTTACGTGAATTTGATTTACATATCATTGATAGAAAAGGAGCTGAGAACCCCATAGCTGATAACTTGTCTAGGCTTGAAAATGTGCTTCATGACCCACTACCTATTGATGATAGTTTTCCTGATGATCAGTTAGCTGCAATAAATGTTGCTAATAGTACTCCTTGGTATGCTGAATATGCTAATTACATCGTTGCTAAATATTTGCCACCTAGCTTTATATACCAACAAAAGAGAAAATTCTTCTATGATTTAAGACACAACTTTTGGGATGGCCCACATCTTTATAAAGAAGGAGTAGATGGTATTATTAGACGTTGTGTACCTGAGCATGAACAGGGACAAATCCTACGGAAATGTCACTTCGAAGCTTATGGAGGGCATCATGCTGGAGATAGAACTGCTCATAAGGTATTGCAATCTGGATTTTATTGGCCTACTCTCTTCAAGGATGCCCGTAAGTATGTCTCATCTTGTGATGAATGTCAAAGAATAGGTAATATCAGTAAGCGTCAGGAAATGCCTATGAATTATTCACTTGCTGTTGAACCATTTGATGTTTGGGGATTTGATTACATGGGACCTTTTCCTTCCTCTAATGGGTATACACATATTTTGATTGATGTTGATTATGTTACTAAATGGGTAGAAGCTATTCTAACTAGTAGTGCTGATCACAACACCTTTATTAAAATTCTTAAGGAAGTTATTCTCCCAAGGTTTGGAGTCCCTAGATATTTAATGACTGATGGTGGTTCACACTTTACTCATGGTGCTTTTCGTAAAATGCTTGCCAAGTATGATGTTAACCATAGAATTGCATCACCCTTTCATCCTCAGTCTAGTGATCAAGTTGAACTTAGCAATAGAGAAATAAAATTAATTTTGCAAAAGACTGTTAATAGGTGCAGGAAGAATTGGTCTAAGAAATTAGATGTGCACTTTGGGCTTATGGTACAGCATATAAAAATCCTACGGGTATGTCTCCTTATAAAATAGTTTATGGAAAAGATTGTCATTTGCCTCTTGAGTTAGAACATAAAGCATTTTGGGAAGTCAAAGAGCTCAATTATGATTTCAAACTTGCTGGTGAAAAGAGGTTATTTGATATTAGCTCATTAGATGAATGGAGAACCCAAGCTTACGAAAATGCAAAATTATTCAAAGAAAATGTTAAAAGATGGCATGACAAAAGAATCCAAAAGCGTGAGTTTAAAGTCGGAGAATATGTTCTTTTGTACAACTCTCGTTTTATATTCTTTGCAGGAAAACTCCTCTCCAAATGGGAAGGCCCCTATGTTATCGAGGAGGTTTACCGGTCTGGAGCCATCAAAATAAATAATTCTGAAGGTACTAACCCGAAGGTTGTCAATGGGCAATGAATAAAGCATTATATCTCAGGTACACCTAAAAGTAATATTATCCAAACTTTGACACCAGAAGAACACATAAATGAGTCCTTCTAGAACACTGCAGAATCATGAAAATAAGGAGGTACATGATACAGTAAGTAAACGGACTCCGTAAAATCCGCAAAAATATTTTTTTATCAGTTTTGTAATACTTTAGAATTTTGGAAATAAATAAATTTCCAGGAAGTGTCCCCTGGTGGGCACAAGCGCACCCAGGTGGGTTGTGCCCACCTGGGGCACCTTCCAGACTCCGTTTTTCTACAGCTTACTTGTCCACCAAGATAAAAAAAATCTATATTTACTTCCCGAACCTGTTGATCACCGTATCGCGAAGAAATCCTCTATTCTCTCTTCATGGTGTTTTCTGTCAGATCCCATCTACCATGGCCGCTTCAAGCTCCTCCAAGGACAAGTTCTTCAAGAACATCATCAACCTATATCTGTGGGTGGTGGTGCAGCACCCGCAAACCATCCAGGTGCATGAGGGGGTATTGTACATCCGCGATGAGCAAGGTCCCAAGGGCACGAGAACCATGGAGGCCAGGCTTGAAGCTATGGAGCAGGAAGTCTTCTGGTGCAAGGGGATGGTGGAGAGTGGGCTCAATGCCAATCACCTCATGATCACAGATCTTTCCCGTGATCTCAAGGTGGATGTCAAGCCCATGAAAGACATCGTCTTCACCCTCAACGAGAAAATCAACTTCCTCCAAAGCCAGATCTATGATCTTCAAAACCAAGTCTTTGAATATGAGGCGAGGTTTAAAGGTATGAGTTTGGCTGCTAATTGTAGGACCCGTGAGACTTAATCCTCCTCTTATGATGGTGGACCACTACCATGGAAATCCGAGGACAAGATATCTTCTTCTTCTTCACCACCATCACCTTCTTCACCACCAAAGGAGAACTGAGTATTGGGTATGGGCACTCCCCTTGGCTTCCGCCAAGCTTG